>NC_056731.1:320951622-321031622 GCF_019279795.1 Protopterus annectens
CCTTCCGTAGGAAACCAGTACAAATGTTAGTTGGAGTTGGAAGGGAAGGAACAGGAAACTGTGGCAACTCTGATGCAGTCAGTGCTTTGGAGTGCTAGGCCAGTGAGTTCCCGTATGAAAGAGCAACACATTACACAGGATGAAACTGAAGAGAATGTGGCACAGGAAGATGCTCTGGAACTTTCTATAGAATGCCTGCAGGAAATGCAGAACAAAGAATGTGCCGTCAGAAAATAAACTAAGAGAAGAGTTGCTGGATTTAATAGAGATTGGCAGATATTAAGATCAATGAAAGAAATAGTCAGTAAAACCCAAAAAGTTAGAAGTTGGATAAAACAAATGAACACGGTAATTAGAACTGCCCATAACAATTCGTGCAATATAGAAGTAAATAGGATATATTACTGTGCAGCTAAATTAATAACAGAAAAAGTCTTACCACAAGAACACAGGGTAGTAAGGGAAAGGAAGGGGAGAAATCGAATGCCATCATGGAAGTATCAAATAAAGAAAACTATAAAGCAATTTAGACAAGAAATGTCACTATTAGAAGAGAACAGAAGAGGGAACAGATGAACAAAAATACTCAGAAAAGATAAACATGATAAAAGCAACACGCAGTGTTATAACAGATCAGGATCTATCGTGCACTGTCACAAGTAATAAGCTAAAAATATTAGCAGAGGCAAAAAACTTTAAAGATATGTAGATAAATATAAAGGAAAAATACAAAATAAGTAATTTATTGATGACACAAAAAAAATTTATAGAGTTGGGAAACAAGGCAAAATGAATTGAAACACTACCAAAAAAAAGAAGAAATGGATATATTTTGGAGACACATCTATGAAGATTCTGTGGAACATAACACAGATGCTACATTGGTAGAAGTAGTAAGAGAAAGAATAAGAAGTTTAAAGGTACAGGATATGACATGGGATGAAGTAACAGTCAGGAAGATTGAAACAAAGTTATGAAAAGCTCCTAAGTGGAAAACCTCAGGCCCAGATGTAGTACCTAACTTCTGGCTAAAAGTATTAACATCTTTGTATGCAGATTTAGTTGTGAGTAAGAACTATTTATATGCGCACCCTGAACAGACACTAGCCTGGTTAGCAGCAGGAAAAACAATGCACGAGCAAACTGCAAGCTGTCCTAAAAACTATGGATTAGTAACTTGCCTTCTGACAGTGTATAAACTATACACAGGAATTGATGCCGACAGAGTTTATAGTCACTTGGAAGAAAACCCAGTCATGGCAGAAGAAAAAAAGGGCATTAAAAGAAAGTCCATATGGAACAAAGGATCATTTGCTGTTATATAAAGTCATAATGGAGAACTGTAAAAAGTGGAAGAATCTAAGTATGGCATGGATTGACTTCTTCTTCTTCTTTCGGCTTTTCCCGGTTAGGGGTAGCCACAGCGGATCATCTGTCTGCTCGTGATTGGCAGTGGAGTTTTATGGTGTCGAGTTGCCAGCCTGGTGCCCTACCTTCCACAGAAGGCACACACACGCACACACTCACACCTAGGGCCAATTTAGAGTGTCCAATTCACCTACTGCATGTCTTTGGGATGTGGGAGGAAATTGGAGCACCCGGAGGAAACCCACGCGACCACAGAGAGGACATGCAGACTCCACACAGAAGGCACCCTAGCCGAGAATCGAACCGGAGAACCTTTTGCTGTGAGGCGGCAACGCTAACCGCTGCACCACCGTGGCCACCCATGGCATGGATTGACTAAAAAAAAACATTTGACAGTACCCCACATATAGGTAGGAGTGCTTAAAAATGTATAAGATACACCGTACACTGATCGATTACATTACAGTGTCAATGTAACAGTGGCAAACCACTTTGCAGTTAAGCCATGATAAAGAACAAATTCCAGAGATAAAAAATCAAAGGAGGATATTCCAGGGTGACTCTGTCACCGCTGCTGTTTTGTCTTGCCCTTAACCTAGTAAGCTGTCTGCTTAACAGATTAGGTCATGGTTACAATCTGGATCCCAGAAAACAGCAACATCTAAAGACTTCTCATCTTCTCTTTTTTGATTATTTAAAACTGTATAGTTTATCAGATGAGGAACTGAAAGCACAACTGCAAGTGGTCAAAACTTTTTCAGATGATATAAGAATGTCATTTGGCCTTGATAAGTATGCAAAAACCTTTAAAGCAGGAAAGCTGCAGCACCAAGTAAACATCAGTTTGGGACAAGAATGTGATATAAAAGAACTTGAGCAAGACGGAGTGTATAAATATGTGGGAAGTGATGAAGGATCAACAATAAAACATAAAGAAATGCAAATAAAACTTAATAAGGAATATTTTAGAAGACTTAAATTGATACTGAAAACAGCATTGGGATCTAGGAACTAAGTCCAAACTATAAAACAATTTGTTCTTCCTGTCCTAACTTACAGTTTTGGAGTGATTGATTTGCCCCAAAAGGGGTTGGATAGGTTGGACAGAAAAGCAAAGATGCTTCATGCTCATCAAATAATATATAAAAATCAGTGCATAGCAATATTATATATTCCCCATTCTGAAAGAGGTGTGGGCCTCTTCGAAAATGATTACATGTATAGATCTGCAATCATGGGACTAAATACATATCTGCTGACTTCTCAAGACCTGAAACATAGTGACAGTTTTAAAACATAAGGAGAATACGTCTAATATTACTTCTTTGCTTAGTTTAGCAGAAACATATTGGTATCAAGTGGGAATGGAAGTCAGAACAGAAGTAGATAAAAATCCGGCAGCAACTGAATGTGCCAAAAAACAAAAGAAAGAATATAAGGTGAAGGACCAGATGAGAAGGCAAGAAATGTGGAAAATGCATAAACAGAGCTGCAAGTATAAATGACTTTTAGAACAACCTCATGTTGATCAGGATCAAATGCAGGATTGGTAAAGGAGAGGTGAATTTAAACCAAAAGATGAAAGGTTAATATTGGTGGCCCAAGGTAGTAGAATATGTACACGGTGGTTTACAAAGGCCATTGGACATGTAGGAGAAACAGTAGGTTTTGTAAAACAGAATTGGAAACAGTTGCGCATCTTGTTGCTGGTTGTGATACATTAATTGTATAAAACTGTGCACCATAAATATGGTGATGAAGTGTGTTTTAACACGAAAGCACTTAACTTTTTAATAAATGATTGACTCGCAGCTTTGGTGGTCGTTTTTTTTTTACTTTTGGATTTTCATGTGATAAACTAACGGCAGAAGGACTGTATACCAAAAGGCACGATAATGTGCCAAGACTGTTGCATTGAGGATCGTGCAAATATTATGCTATTAAAGTGGCAGAAAAACACTGGAAACATGAACCACAAAGCATTATAGAAAATGATGAAGTTTATATCATATGGGATCACCCATTACCAACAGTTCAAAAAATAGATGCGAGAAGTTCAGATGTAATAGTCCTTGAGAAGAAGACAAAAGTAGCATTGATCATTGAAATTGCTACACCCCTTGACTACAGTGACTTAGGATTTGTAGGCAGAAACAAGAGCAATGTGAAAGAAGGATACCCGACAGTTCCAATAGTAGTAGGAGCAATGGGTCTTATAAAAAAAGAATTTACAATTGTACTTAGATATGTTAGTTGGTGCAGCAGTAGCGTTGTTGCCTCACAGCAAGAGGTTCTCCCGTTCGATTCTCGGCTGGAGTGTGGGGAGTGCCTTCTGTGTGGAGTCTGCATGTCCTTCCTGCGGTTGGATGGGTGTTTGAAAGACGTGTGTAAATGGGCGTGCCTTTGTTGAAGGTTGAACGTCGAGCTGGCACCTCGGCGTTCGTCAAAATCTACTGCCAGTCATTAGCGGACCGGAGTTCCGCTGTGGCGACCCCTAACCGGGAAAAGCCGAAAGACAACAACAACAACTTAGATATGTTACTGATACATGTAACTCCATATGAATTGCAGGAGGAGTCATTACTGGACACATTGCAGGTGCTGCGAAGAGCACTTCTGGCGAACATCAAAGCCTGGAACAGTACTAACTTCATGAATTTTAGTCATACATTGACTAAGGAAAGGAGGTCCATTCCTGTCATGGTATTGGAAACCCAAAAAAGACTTGGAGAAATTAAGAGAAAGACCTGTCTACACATCTTAAATTTCTCCTGTCCTGCTCTGATCTCATTCCATTTTGGCCCATCTGAATGAACCTGGGTTGTGGTAGCCATAAACCATCCTATGCCAACACTCCTTGTCTGATCCTAAAAATCCAGGTCCTGTCGCTTTCAGTCATCACAGTGTAAAGGCATCGGACCTCCTCCTTCCCTCTCCCAACAGATAGTGTCACCAACTGGAAGTTTTCTTTTTTTGTGAGTTTCTGTTTTCTCCCTACTCGATGCCAGAGTAGCAGACATGCATCTCCAAAATAATGCATGGACTTCAGAAAAGAACGTCTGCTGTGCTGCCTTTGAGTTTCTGCATTTTCTACCATTCCTGAGTCAGCAGAAATCCTGTCACTTAATACAACAGTGCATCCGTCCTTGCAGAAGTTTTTGGATCAGAAACTTCCCCATTTGCAGACTTGTTCTCTTTGCGATTACTTGCAACCTCCAACCTCAGTGAGTCACATTATTTCCTGTTGTATGATGTGTGTGTGTGTGTATGTGAGGGAGAGCAAGAGCGATACTAGATTAATGACTTGCTTGCATCTTGTTATACATGCAGGTGTTTATAAAACTAAGAAACACAAAAAGGATAAATAGAAAGTAAGGACGGCACAGAAATTAAAACAGTGTCAGGATGATAGGATGAAAAAAAGCACACCAAACAGAGAAAACAAAATCTGAAGGAATAACTGAATTAAAAAAATCAGTATTAGGTACAACAGACCCTTACTGCTGTGAACTTCACTCACCTATCCACCGACAGTTGGGGCAAATCAGGGTAAATATGGCAAGGTTTGTAAGGTCTCTAGGGCCATTGGCCTAGTTTTCTATGAACATGTGAACCTATAAAACAAGAAGTGGAACAAAAACAATACAGAGGATCTGCCGTCTGTCAAACTGCTTTTTTATGTATAGTGAATTGAACGAGTGTCTGGTCTGAGAACTGCATTAAATCTGTTAAACACATAGTAATGGTACACCATGGTCAACTGGATGCCACCTTTGCAGAAAGACTTCCATTTTATCTTTATCGTAGTCATTATATAAGCAGTGACCAGACAAATGACTAAGTGTATTTAACAAACTGCTTATGTAAAGATCTAGACCACCACTCTGCTCTTGCCACACCCACCTCAGGAAATGCAGCACAGATTAAAGGCCTTATTTTTTCCCTTTATTTATTTTTTTCAAAGATGTGAACCAGCTCAAAGTTGAAATTAATTTGAATCTGGAAAAGAAATTACCCTCAAGAATGCACCTTGGCTAACTGGACTGCTCTGGAGAAAAATATTCGTAGGTTCATGGGTTCGTAGGTAAGTACTAGGCCAGCTACCCTTCTTGGCCATTTTACGCTTCACCAGTTTCCCTTTTTGTGCTCAAAATAATCTATCCCATTTGGTTATAGACTAGCCTTGCCCGTCCCATGGTTGATAATTATGTATTAACCCTAATGTGAATAACTGGGATCATACCATGGATAATTTGAGGGGACTTGTGCATGGGATACAGCATTTCATAAGTTCATAGAAGGTTACTAGGCTAAAGGCCCAGGAGCTTTTACAAGCCTAACCATATTTATCCCAAGTTGCCAGTGGAAAATGTATCAGTACCAGAACTCTTAATTTGGTTATGTAAATGGATCCTACTCCTCATTGCTGGCAGCAGAGGCAGAAACATTTATAAATTAAACATGACCATCACAGTGGAGCGGAGAAGGCTACATGGTTTGCCATCTTTGTGCCCTGATGTAAAACTTGCCTGTAGCAGTCTCAGTGCTATCAAACTACATACGGATATTTCAGTCATTGACAGCAATGCCCCTGTAGGGTGCCAATATACCAAAACATTCACTCCACAAAAAGTGTCCAGTGTTCTTAAAAATGTTTACGCTATTGCTTTCTTTATTAAAATGTAGTAGTCTATTCCAGGCATCAGCTGCTCTCTGAGAACCAATTTGTATATCGCTCATTACTATGTAATCACCTTCACATGTCTGATGCTTCTAGACTACTCTTTAATAACCCCTTGCATTCTTAGAGGTAGTTAATGCACTATATACTTCAGCAAGGTATCCCCTTATACATCTATGTGAGACACTGTACAAGTTCAGCTATTTTAATCTTTTTGAATAACTTAAACTTTCACATTTGTAGATGTGTTGGTATATTTCCAATTCACTCATGCTAGCTTTTTTGTAAGGTTTCAATATTATTATTCCATGCTATGGTTTGAGTCTAATGTAACTTACAAAAGGTGATTTCATCATTTCTTATTTCCTAGACTTTATAAATCTTTTTATACAGCCTATAATGTTATAATATCATTATAAAAGTAGTCAGTATGTTCAGAAAAACTCAAAGCTGGTTCTAGCCATACACCTAGGTCCTCAAAATGAATCGACAGTTTCAGTCTGTGCTATATTAAATATTTACTCTTCAATTTATGACTTTTAAGTCTTATATGCTTAGGTTTTCATGTATTTGTCAGCATATTATTCTTTTGTGTCCAACTGGTCAGTTTAATTAAGTTATTTTTGCAGACATGCCCTGTTCATTTGTTTTTAAAAACAAGAAACATCTTTATTAAATTATCATGTATAACATAGGCAATCTTACATTTATAGAAATGAAAATAAACCATAGCGACACAATCTCAGTTGCAAACATTATATATTGCAAACTATGCCAACACAACTGTAGCTGCAAACGTTATACATCTCTTACAATATATCCAGTCATTATCAGTCAACCATTACATACCTCATTTAATTCCTGCCTTCTTTTAAACTTCATTCCACCTCTGCATGTATTAACCCCACACTTCCCATTTTTTCTATGTAATTTGCTCCTACCCTTTTCTAAAGATCCGAGTTCCAGTTGTTTTATCTTTGTTACTATCCTCGTTACTTCTAGTAAAGTTGGTTTATACTTTGATTTCCATTTTCTAGTCATTGCTTTTTTGGCAGCCATCATAATTAGACTCAGTAAGGTCTTACTATGTCTAGGCAATTCCAATCCTGCATCGTAGCTAAAAAAAAAAGAATTTCCTTAGTTACAGCAATTTATTCACCCACCATCTCCAACAGAACAGTCTGCAGAGAATCTTTAAAGTCTGCCAACTCACTATACTCCCAGAAAATATGATGTTAAGTTGTCTATCTCGCCTTCATTCTTGCTGATTGGGATTGGAGCCGATCCTCGGCTCCGACTCAGCCATCTTCAATAGCTCGAGAGCTGTTTACTGGCTCGAGGCTACCCCTTATCCCATGATGCCTAACAATAACTACCCAGATCTCGTTTGCCGCTTCAGCTGCGAGGTGTGTCGTTTTCTGGCTCAGGCTTGTATTTTCAAATTTTTTGTGTAGAAATATATTCTTATACTCCACAAAACTATTAGATAAATTACCTTTTTTTAGTTTTATTTACTAGTGTTTGTTGTTGAGTACCTTGTTCTCCTTTAGTCCCTTTTAGTAGAACTCGTTTAAGTTAGAGAGTTCTCCCCTCCCCCACTCCCTTCCCAAGGAAGCCATTTAACTTAGAGGCTCTCCTTTCCTCTGTTTTTTGCTATTGTTTAAAAAAAAAAGGGAGTTCGTTTTATATATTTTTACATAGTCTGTTGTTGACTAGAGTAGAAATTCTTTCTATCTGTGTTTCTCTTCTGGTGCTTGTTTTTTTTGTGGTTGATATGTCTAAAGAAGCTAAAGTATCTGGATTTAAAAAGTGTGACTCATGCTGTCAGAAAATGTCTCTGACAGACGGGCACACTAGTTGCGTTTATTGTTTGGGCGCTGTTCACCTGCAGGACTCTTGTTCTATCTGCCATGCCTTTAGTCCAAGAGTCCTGCAGGAACGGAAGAGCAAATTGATCCTTAGGGGTCTTTTAAAACCTCAGGATTCACCGGCAAAGAGTTCATAGCCAGTGAAATCCCCAAAATCCTCGGCTCCACCTTCGGAGCCGACCCCGGTACAGGATTTACCGAGTATATCAGTTCGGGCTGGCACCAATAAGACAACCCCTCCGTCGGCTCCATCGGATGTTTCGGAACCGTCTCGGAGCCATAAAAGGCTGAGGTCCCCTTCGTTAGAGTCAGTTCATTTGGTTCCTGGCTCTCCATTATTGCAAGTGAACGTAGCCACCGCTCTTCACACTCCTCTTCATCCTCTAGGCTGTCGGATCATGATGTGAAGAGAGTAGTAAGTAGGTTGCGAAAATCACAGGCACTAGCTAAAATGTTGTCTAGCCCTCCTCAACAGGTATTGGCTCCATCCACCTCCCTTTCTGTTCCTTCTCTGACTCCATTGAGCTCGGAGCCGGAGTTCATTGGGGTTCGAGTAGTGGAACCGTTGGCTCCGATAACTATATCTCCTTCGGTTCCGACGTCGGCTCCGATTACCTCAATGGTACCTTCCATCGAGGGACCTGGATGCCGGGGCTCCTTCATTGGCTCTGAGGAGGTGAGTGGCATCGGACCCTTGTCCGACCCCGTTCTCCCTCTCAGAGCATCGGTGCTGGTGAGCTTGGCTCCAACATCAGCCCCGGAGCCATCCCCCTCGGCGCGGAGAAAGATTCCTATTTCTTCGGAACCAGAGCTTTCTCTGCCTCAAGGCAGGGACACCTTTGAGGTCATGCGGAGTGCGCTGTCCCCCGAGTCAGCTCCACTACCAGCCCCACCAGCTCTGTCCCTCGTAGTGTCTGTGCCAACCTCTGCTCCTCCTCCAGACCCCAAGCATAGGGAACTGATGCTCCAGGACACCCCATTGGGTGTTTCCTCTTCTTCCGAGGTCTCCCCTGATCACTCGGAAGAGCCCCCTCGGAAGAAGAAGTGCAAGAGGAAGCACATTGACTCTCCTGAGTCTGTCACTTTTGATACAGACTTAGATGAATCGGAAGGGTCCCCAAGATCCCCCTCTGAAGATGTTTCCTTCTCAGACATCCTGGAAATGCTTAGGCAGAGGAGGAACTGGAGCTAGCGGAGACCTTTTCATCTGTTCATTCCCCCTAACAAGGAGTCTAGGATGATGGACAGGTACGGAAAGTGAATGTTTGCTTCAGCGACCTTCTCCATGAGGTCACTGAACTATCTATGTCATTTTACTCGACTTCAAAGGGATCTCCTTAAAGAGCTTGGAGATACCCTTCAAGATCCTACAGCTGAGGGTGCACAAGCCAAAGTAGCTTCCCAGCTAGCAACGCTTAATTCTGTAGTTAACTCCTCCATGAGGCTCATTTCCTGTGCAGCCGATGGAGCGAGTAGAGCCGCGGGCACAGGTGTAGCCCTTAGGAGACATGCGTGGATGCGGCTGTGTCACTTTGTGGAACCCTTTCGAGCGTCCTTCACCAATACCCCCTTTGATGGCTCCTTTCTCTTTGGGCCACAGGTGAAAGACACGTTGACTAGGTGTGAGCAAGAAGGCAAGACTCTCTCTGCCGTGGGTGTCCATTTTTCCACTCCCTCTAGACCTTACCCCAAGGGTCAGAAGAGTGGGAAATGTGGTTCCGTAAATCTCAGGGAGCCTTACCTGACACGCGTAGTGATTTTTCCTCCAGAGACAGAGGGAGAAACAATAATAATAGATGCCACCCTCGTGGCAGAGGGAGGTCTGCAGAACCAGGGCAACAGAGAATCTTTCTCTGATAAGACGTTCCAGCATCCCTGAAGGGTTGCCCGGCTGCTCACCTCTGGAGGCAATCGGGGGAAGACTTTCACTGCACCCAAAAGCCTGGCAAAATTTAACAAAAGACAGATGTGTACGGTCCATTATATCCGGAGGTTACAAAATTCCCTTCCATCAACCCCCCTTACAGTCAAAGAAGACCCTTCCAGATGTTCCACCCAATCTGAAGGAGCAAGCAGTAATAGAAGTTTCAAAACTGCTAGAAAAAAGAGCCATCCAGGAAGTCCTCGCAGACCAGCATGGATCCGGAACTTACTCAAGGTTCTTTTTGGTACCAAAAAAGACAGGGGACTGGAGACCGATTCTGGATCTCAGCAGACTAAACAAATCTGTACAAAGAACAAAGTTTCGGATGGTGACGGTACAGTCCATTCTACCCTTCCTGGGTCAGGACAATTGGATGTGCTCGATAGATCTTCAGGACGTGTACTACCATATCAAGATGGACAGACGCTCCAGAAGATTTCTTCACTTTCGGGTGGGGGCCAGTCATTACCAGTTCAGAGCTCTGCCCTTTGGTCTCACCACAGCCCCCAGGGTGTTCACCAAATGTATGGCAGTGGTCAGGGCTCACCTGAGACGTCAAGGATTCCAGGTGTTTCCATATCTAGACAACTGGCTCCTCACTGCTACCACCAGGCATCAACTCCTACAAGCGTGGTATTATACAATCACATCCTGCACCCAGCTAGGTATTACAATAAATTTCGAAAAATCTGCCTTGTTGCCCTGTCAATCTATCACTTACATAGGAGCAGACTTAAGCACAAGGGATATGTTCGCAAGGTTGCCACTAAAAAGAGTGTCCACAATTCGTCAACAAGTGCAAATTCTAATGCAGAGCAAAAGGATCCAAGTCAGGTATGTCCTTCAAACTCTGGGCTCCATGGCAGCTGCCATTCTTCTACTCCCACTAGTGTGCTTCCACATGAGAATTCTTCAGTGGCTTCTTTTCACTCAGTGGTCTTTCCAAGAGCTACCCATGTCTCACATGATCCTGATCACGAAGGCATGCAAAAGACACCTTTCTTGGTGGATGGTCACCCCATTAGTTACTCAGGGCAGACCTTTCATACAACCCCCTCCGGTAGCCAGAGTGATGACAGATGCCTCCCTGACGGGGGGGGGGGGCATTATCTGGGCAGGACAGTCCAAGGCACTTGGCAACCTCACGAGTACCATCTGCATATAAATGTCCTAGAAATGAGAGCTGTGCTCCTAGCGTTGCAAGCTCTTCAAGACTCTCTTCCTTTCCGGGACCATTGCAATTCAAACAGACAACATGTCAGTGGTGTGGTACATCAACAAGCAGGGCGGAACCAGATCCTACCCCCTGTGTCGAGAAGCATTCAGACTTTGGCAGTGGGCGATTTCCTCCCAACGCTTTCTGATTGCGACGCACATCCCTGGGAGATCCAACGACATAGCGGACAGGCTCAGCAGAGCTATCCTCATGCCTCACGAGTGGTCTCTGAATCAGGAAGTTGCGGATCTTATTTTCTGCAAATGGGGACAGCCTTGGCTGTGATCTTTTTGCCACCTCCTTCAAAAGCAAATGCAGCAACTACCTCTCCCTTCTTCCGCTTCCAGGTCACATACCCAGAGACACTGTAGTCCATGCTTTTCCTCCGTTTCCCCTGATACCGAAACTCATACAGAAAGCAAAATCGTTGGGTTGCAAAATGATCCTCATTGCCCCCTACTGGCCTCGACAGATATGGTTCCCGTTCCTGCACCATTACCTTCTCGATCAGCCCTGAACTCTGGACCCAATTCCAGATCTCCTGATTCATCAATCAGGCGGGTTGCATCAATCCCTCCAAACTCTCCAGCTCACAGCTTGGTTGCTCCACTTCCAACCTTAGCCAGGCTTCCCAGCATTTCCCCAGCAGTCCGTGAGGTTATCGTCTCCTCTCATAAGTCTACAATGAGAAAAACGTATACTAGTAAATGGAAACGTTTTTCTTGTTGGGCAGAGTCTAGGAATGTGGATCCCTTCTCAGCCCGTCCATGAAATTCTGGAATTCCTGACACAACTATTTCACTCCGGGGCCGCTTCCACTATGATTAGGGTAAAATTAGCGGCCATTTCTAATTTTCATATTGGTTTGTCAAATGCTAACATTATGTCTCATAAGCTCTGTAAAGCTTTTTTGAGAGGAACATCTCTTCTTAGACCTCCAGTGACAGATCCTCCTCCCCCTTGGGACCTTAATTTAGTCCTAACTTCCTTAATTCTGCCTCCTTTTGAACCAGCAGCAAACTGCTCCATCAAGTTTCTATCTTGGAAGACACTCTTTCTGGTAGCTATCACTTCAGCTATGCGTGTCTCAGAACTTCAAGCACTATGTGTTCGTCCTTCCTACCTAGTGTTTCACAAGGACAGAGTTGCTCTGAGGACTAATCCTTCATTTCTTCCTAAAGTCTGCTCAGAAAATAATTTATACCAATCTATAGATCTCCCTGTGTTCTTCCCAAATCATAGCAACAAGGCAGAGTACAAACTTCACCAATTGGACGTTCATAGACAATTGCGTTTTTACCTGCACAGAACTAAAGAAATAAGAAAGTCAGACCAATTATTCCTTTCTTATGCCTTAAACAAACAAGGTCTCCCAGTTTCCAAGGTGACCTTATCCAGATGGTTGTCCCACACTATTACTTTTATTTACCAGTTAAGGAACAAAGAGTTACCAGTTAAACCGAAAGGTCATTCTACTAGGGCGTTAGCCACCTCCGTAGCCTTTCAGTCTAGGTTGCCCATGGATTCCATCTGTGCAGCTGCCACGTGGGCAAACCCTCATACCTTTATTTCTCATTACAAGGTGGATATGGTCTCCCGGACCAGAGCTGACTTTGGTTCCACTGTTCTGAAGAGTCTGTTCCACTGAGCCACCCAGGGTGTTAGGTGCTAGGGATGCTGTCCCAATAAGCAAGAATGAAGGTGAGATAGACAACTTAACATTAAGAAGTTATGTACGTACCATAACGTTCTATGTTAGTTGTCTTCATCTCGCCTTCATTCTTGCATCCCTCCCTCCGTCCCCTGTCCTAGTGGATTGAGAGGAGTTCCTTTTTTCACTGGCCGAGTATTCTTTTATTGTTATTCTTCTGGCCAGGTCTTCCTAACCTATTCTAGATATTAGAATGCATGGAACAACCATTTTTTTGGTAACTGGTTTCTATCTTATTATGTCTGGATTAGCTATTTCAAATTAGATCTGAGTAGCTATCTCTAGGCATCATGGGATAAGGGGTAGCCTTGAGCCAGTAAACAGCTCTCGAGCTATTGAAGATGGCCGAGCCGATCCCAATCAGCAAGAAAGAAGGCAAGATGAAGACAACTAACATGGAACGTTATGGTAGTTACATAACTTCTTATTCCCAGTTACCTCTTTCTTCCCTATCACACCTCTTAACATTTGCTGTCTACCTGAGGAAATATACTTTGGAGTCTACTTGGGGTATAAAAATACCTATGTAAACACTTCCAAGCAAAGATCCTAAATCTTCTAGACTTAGTTGTGTATTTGGGAGACATACATACATATATCCCCCATTGTTTCTTTGTGAATTGCTAATCTAATCTCTCTTCCCAATACTTCCTAACCTCCTCTGATTGATTCGTACAGCTATCATGCAATATTCTATATGCTGTACTAATTATTCGTTTCTTAATGGCATCTTCTGTTCTAGATTTTACTAAAAGCTCTACCAGTGCTGGTCTTTCATTTAAGACCCCACCTATTTCTTTCTCTTTGCCTATACTCTGATATCAGTCCTTCATAGGGAAGACGATCACTAACCTGCAGTATTCCCATTCTATTACTTTTCCCTCTCTAGTTATTTGCTCTCACTACCTTGGTTCCTTTACCAGATTTCTCCAATAAATTCCAATCCCCTCTTGCCTATTCTCTGTATCCCTAATTGTAGTCATCCCTATTGGCAGAATCTCCTTTCTCCATCCCTGTGTTGGCTTAGTTCTTGGTATACTTTCTGCTATTTTATAAATATAATATTCTGTATGATTATTGTTATTCTCTTTAAAGGTCTGCACAAAAAATTGTAGTTTCTCCTTTTTTCTTGATCTTCCTCTCTTTCATAATCATCTCTTTCCCCTTTGAATTATAGTTTTCTGTTTGTACTATGGATAGGAGACTTTAACTGTGTTTCTCTGAAATCCCCCTTCAAATAGGGTAATCCCAATCCTCCCAATTCTGTTGGATGAATAAGCTTATCCCCCTTGACACTTGCTGTCCTTCAGATAGTCCTTCATCTGTATTAATTGCTATCTACAACTTCTCCTCTGGTTGATAAAAATATGCCTATCCTGTGTATAACATTAAAGGGACTAAAAGCATTTTAAATGCTTGTACCTTAATGTCTATATCCATATAACAGAGCTTCCATTTTCTCAGTTTTTGTATTATCTTTTATTTAGTCTCTTCCCACATATCCTTAGCTGCCACACTGGAATAATTTCTAATCCATACTCCTAAATACTTCATTTTGTCATGTCCCCATATGTATGGAAATTCCTGAACCAATTTGTATATGGGTAAATAGTTTACCACTATTGCCTTATTTTTAGCTTCATTAATATTGTATCCCAAAAGATCTGAAACTGTATCAATATGTTCCACTGCACTGTGATGTCCCTTTCTGTTTTTTTTCAGGTATAATTTAATGTCATCTGCAAATAGAGCCAGCTTTTCATGACTGCTATACCAATTATATCCATGCATTTCTGCGTCCCTTATTTTCTTTGTCAGTGGATGTTCTTCGTGTTTCACTGTTGCAGTCATTACATTTGGGTAATCTGCTGGCAGGTTGCCCTCAGTCGGCCTGAATTCCAAAGTCTTGGGTCCTGCATCGGTTGCTGTCTCTTCTTCCATGATGTCAGGTCGTCAGGGGTATTAAACAGGCAGCCGACGCCATTTTCTTTAGTCTTTCTTGCTGCTCGGTGCCCGAAGCAGAAGCAGTTCGCAAGTGCCGGTCGGCCAACTCCTGAAATTTTCGAATTAGAGTTTCAGAACCGAAGTCTTCACTTAAAGCTAAGTACCCCATTGGGGAAACTTTTTCTTGCTCCATACCGATGTCAGTAAAAGTTAATAATTGCATTACTTGTAGGAAGCAAATACCTCATAAGGATTTCCATTTGTACTGTATTCCTTGCCTAGACCCAGATCATAACGTGCCTAGCTGTCGGTTTTGTGCTAGATTTAACCAATGCACTATTAAGTGTTGGTATATCTTTGCTTCAAAATATTTTGGAAACAGATTTAACTATCCTGAAATGTCGTCGGATAGCAATCTGACTACCGGAGTTCACAAAATAATGCAAAATTTCATATGCTAGTTTCATATGCTTAAGTATCAACAGCATGTTATGGGATTACTGAAACAGAAATGATGTTGATTTCTGAATGTATAGAAAATAAAAAATTGCAGGAATTATTGCATGCAACAGAACAAGTTGGAAAGCATACTTTGCAATGTGGTTTTGATTCCTTAGAGGCCTCCTGCAAGGCCGCAGTTACTGAATCTGTGATTAGAAGGCATGCCTGGCTAAAATAGCAAAATTTGCCTGATCATGTTAATACTAAATTGCTGGATGCACCTTTACAGCATGATACTCTGGTATTAAGGCAGAAGAGGTTTTAAAGAAAATGGAAGACAAAGCTAAGTCTATGCAAACTGTAAAAGACTTCTTACAAGTGCAGCCACCAAGATTCAGTAGACAGTGGCCTACAAAAAATTGGTCCTTTCCTGTGTCCGACAGAGCTCCACGGGGCAAATCCAGGTGCCCTAAGGTTCTGGATACCAGCCACAGGATTCTTACAGGTTAAAGCAATGGGGTTCCTCTACCTCCAAATCTGGAGGAAATAAAGCGCAACCCTACAGTAAACAGTCTCAATGACTTCCCCTCTGCCATCACCAAGCACTTATCTTTTGGCAGCTCCCTTAGGGGGACAATTAGCACTTTATGCTCAAAATTGGCAGTTAATAACCCAAGACAAGTGGGTATTAAACATAGTATCCCAGGGATACAGATTTCACTTCCACACTCTGCCAATTCCAAACAGTTGGGCAGATCTGCCAAAAAATCAATGGACAGAGGCACAAAAACAAGTTATGTCCCTCATGCAATCCAATAAGGGAATCGTGCAGAAGATACCTCTGTTTCAAGGCTGGCTTTATGCATTACCAATTCTCTGCACTGCCCTTTGGCTTATCTACTGCGCCCAGGGTCTTTACAAAGTGCCTGGCACCAGTAATCGCATTTTGCAGACAAAGAAGTATACAAATCTGTCCTTACTTGGACGACTGTCTCATTCAATTAGAAAACAAGGACATTCTTCATCAGCATCTGGCGTTTGTGAAAAGGCTTCTAACATGCCTAGGGTACACAATAAACGAAAAGAAATCACAACTGGTACCCTCTCAAAAGATAACATTCCTGGGTGTAAGCTTGAATACAACTGCCCAGATGTCTTTCCTCATACCAGACAAACAAAGGCAACTGACTATTTACTTCAAACAGATGGCAACAAAAGCCCAGTTATCTGCAAGACAAATTCTGCAGGGTTTGGGGTTCATGGCATCCTGCTTTCTACTGATTCCATATGCAAGACTACATATGAGGAAACTACAGTGGTACCTAAAAAGTTTATGGAGTCAGCATTGTTACAGTCTGGAAATAATGATTCCTCTCATTCCCTGCCTACAACAGGAGTTTCTTTGGGGGGCAGAGACATGTCACCAGAACATGGGACGGTCTTTCACTCTACCCCCTGCCAGCCAAACCTTAACTACAGATGCATCAGACTGCCTCTTCTTCCCAATGGCCTACTAAAGGTCAGACAAGAAAAAACAAAACTGATACTAATTGCCCCGCACTGGCCCTGCCAACACTGGTATCCAATCCTACGGAATATGTCTCAATTCCCAGCTTGGTACTTGCCTCAAATACCTTATTTACTGTCTTAGCAAAACAATCAGATCCTGCACAATCAGCTCCAAACACTGAACCTGGCAGCATGGCTGATCATGTAGTCATTCAAACAACATCTCTCAGTAAATCTGTGATGGATGTCATTTTGGAAGTCAGAAGGCCTAGTACTAGAAAATCTTATGCTGATAAATGGAAGAGATTCTGTCCTTGGAACCAAGCACAAGGAACTGATACAGCAAAGCCAAATATTCCTCCGATTTTCAATACTTAACTGAGATGCTTGACAAAGGCCTATCTTTTTCATCAATAAAAATCCATGCCTCTGCCATTTCGGCTCATTACAACACAGAGCCACCCATCTTTTCTCACCCTTTGCTAAAACAGTATCTTAGAGGGGCCAAAAATTTAAGGCCTCCCAGAAGATCACCATTTCCTGCATGGGACCTCAATTTTGTGTTGGAAAAGCTCACCCTGCCTCCATTTGAACCAGTTGCTACTGCAGATATAAAGTTTTTATCATGGAAAACAGCTTTGCTCCTGGCAATCACTTCAGCAAGAAGGGTTTCAGAGCTACAGGCCCTCATGGCTGTGGATCCTTTTATCATATTTTACCCAGACAGGGTGTCCCTCAGGACCAATCCTTCCTTTATGCCTAAGGTGGTTTCCAGTGTGGCTCTTAACCAAACTATTCATCTGCCAACTTTTTATCCAAATTCGCAGAACAAGGGGGAGCGGATTCTGCATTCCTTGGACCTACACAGACAACTAAGAGTCTACTTAAGCAGGACCAAAGCTCAAAGAAAAACTGAGCAGCTACTGGTGGCATTTGCTGCAGGATCAGAGGGAAAGGCTATTTCAAATCAGACTATTTCAAAGTGGATAAGCCACTGCATTAGTTTCTGCTACTTACATCATGGTAAACCGGTGCCCAAGGGCATTAGGTCTCATTTCACCAGGGCTGCATCTACATCAGCAGATTTTTTCAGACGGGTACCAACCAAAGACATTCTAGAAACTGCTACCTGGAGTTCTGTTCATACTTTTACAAAGCATTGTCATTTGCCTCTCTTCTCTAAGTCCAGGGCAGGCTTTGCCACTGCAGTTCTGCAGGGCTTTATAGCCGCCCCTAATGCTGTTTAGCTCCAGCCTCCCATCCATAGCTTTGGGATTCTACCCAAATGTAATGACTGCAACAGTGAAACACGAAGAACATAGTACAGTTGTGTACACTTACCATAAATGTAGATGTTCGAGTGTATTCACTGTTGCAGTCTGGGTTACCCACCCACCATCCCCCTTCTATTCTGGAGCTTCTCTTTCCTTCACTATATTCTACAGCCTTTGTGGTGTATTTGCTTTTAGATGAAGGTAAAGTTTATGTTGTTGCATGTATATATAGTTTATATATTTTTATATATATATTTTTGCTCCCCATTTGGGGGACACCTGACATCTGGGGCAAGAAAAACTAAAGAAAATGGCGTTGGCTGCCTGTTTTATACCCCTGACGACCTGACGTCATGGAAAATGAGACAGCAACTGATGCAGGACCCAAGACTTTGGAATTCAGGCCGACTGAGGGCAACCTGCCAGCAGATTACCCAAATGTAATGACTGCAACAGTGAATACATTCGAACATCTACATTTATGGTAAGTGTACACAACTGTACTTTCTAAATATAGTGGGAATAACAAAGGGGAGAGAGGACACCCCTGCCTGCTTACTCTGCTCAAGCAGAGGTTATCAGAGAGGAACCCATCCACTTCACTTTTCACCTCTGATCCCTCATATGTCCTCCTAATCAGCTTTATAATTTTATGAGGGAATACAAATGCTTCCATTGCTGTGCTCATAATGTCCCAGATTACTCTGCCAAATGCTTTCTATGCATCAAGACCCACCAACAACAGTGGCATTTTCTTACTTTCTGCCTCCCTCTGGATCATTAGTGTTCTTTTAATGTTGTGAAATGTTTGTCTCTCCTCCACAAAACCACATTGATCCTTATCTACCAGTTTTGACATCACTTTTGCCATTATTTTAGCCATCGTAGACATAAACGCTTTATAATCATGGCTTAGTACTGAAATGAGCCTGTATGAAGCTGGATCTGATGTATCTTTACCATCATAGCTACAACTGTTTTCTTCCAGGATGTTGGTATTTCTCCTCCTCTTAAAATACTGTTAAACAAAACCTTCCAGATCTTTATCAGTTTTTTCCCTCCTAGCTTCCAGTACCATCTGTTCCTTGTTTCCTGTAGATTGATTATACATCACCATTTTTATCTCATCTCCTCCTATCCTAACTATTAGTAATTGAGCCTCCTCTACCTCCAACCTTGGCATATTTAATTCTTCCATAAACATTGCCATTTGTACCTTTTCTTAATTTTCATATTTCCCTGCTTTATACAGACTTTCATAGAATTTTCAGAATATTTCTAATACTTCGATAGGATCCCCTGTTATCTTCTTTGTTATAGGCTTCCTAAGCTTGGCGACAGCCGTTTCTACTTTCTGTTGATTGAGTCGTTCTGCTAAAAGTTTTTGTGCTCTAGTGCTCTAGAGTTATTATCAAAAAACAGTTGCTTATCAGAAATGTTTCTAAACTCATGTATATTGTCAAGGTAATCCCTTATTTTCTGCCTAACATTCTGCAGTTGGTCCTCTTCTTGTTCTGTGGGATTCCCTCTATTTTGCAATACTTAAACATTTGTAAGTCCCTCTAAATAATTATTGTTACTTCTTAACCATATCTCCCTTTCTTATTGTAGAACAGTGTGTGTGTATGTAACTTTAAGAAGCATTTCCAGATGTAGGCATGTGCATATAAATAGTGAGCACATGCAGGCAACAGTGCCATTTGAAGAGAACAGCTAGAGTGTTAACATGTATGAGTGTGGTAGTCAGTCTCTTTATAAGATTATTTAAGCTTTAAGTTATAAATCCTCATCACTGATGTGTTTGTGTGTAATAAAGCTGCTTGAACTGAACCCACAACCACTTGTCTGTTTTATCTTGACCAGATGAGTGATATGGTGTCAGAACTGGGATTGAGAGTGCAACTTCTTCAAGCCATGAGGTGCAGAGTTGAAGGTGAAGGTATATTGAGTAGGTTGGGTGATAGCAGTGCTCAGGCAATCAAGAAAGGCCCAAAAACGAACTAAAGGTAACTAAAACTTGCACAAAATATTTATTTTGCAAAGAAAATGAAACGGAGCAGCCGTAGGCACAAAATGCATTATTAATTAAACAAAATGTTCGATACTATGATATTTGATAAAACTAGCAGAACTATTCATATGGGGCACAGAATTACCTTTGGTTTGCACAATGAGCATGTTTAAAGTAAAATGAGCACAAGAAAAGTATAATGAGCATGATTAAGAGATTAAATGGGCGTAAAGAGTACAATAAAAGGGCAAAATAAGCTTAACGAGCAAGGCGACTACATGTTTTTAGTAGAAAATTGTGTTTTGGGCATAAACTACTATTTCGCATTGACCGAAGCTATTCAATCAAAGCATAACTAGAGTTGTTCGAAGTATATCAGAGTGTGCAGCGTATGTGCTTTATTACGGTGCAATTATTTCAAAGAGTTTGCTGTGTACAAAGTACAGTTATATTGCAAAGTGCAGTCAAAGGTGCAGCCATTTCGAAAAGTTTCTTGTGCTGTGTGCATTTATTCGCAGAGTGCCGCCATTTCAAAGTGATTCTTATACTGTGCAGAGTTTTTGCAAAGTACAGCTATTTTGAAATGTTTCTGTACTTTTTACAGTTTATTTGCAAAGTGCATTCATTTCAAAGTGTTTCTTATTCTGAGCTTATTCTGCTGTGTGCAGTTTATTCACAAAGTGCAGTCATTTCAAAGTATTTCTTACACTGATGAGTGGTTTGACAAAGTACAGTTATTTTAAAGTATTCTTGTGCTACAGAGACTTATTTGGCAAATTGCAGTTATTTTAGAGTCTGTTGTGCTATTGGGCATAATTACAAGTTCTGGCATAAAATTCTGGCTTATATTTGTGTGTGTATGTTTGTACATAATTTCACTACTGTGTGCTGATATGCCAGAGGCATTTAGCAGACCCAGTCCACTTGTGTTTGATCATAATATTGCAGAGGATTGGAGAGTATTTGAATAGGAATATGATATTTTCATACAAGCAGCTTTTTCTGACAAAGGTGTATGTGCAAGGGCATTCATTTTGCTTAACTTAGTTGGGTCAGAGGCCATTGAGAGGGAGAGTTAATTTGTGTATGCACCAGCAGTGTATGCAGGAGAGGGGAAAAACCACCATATTGTTGTACCAGCTGAATCAAGGGAAGACTCTGAGTGCTTGAAATGTAAATTTAGAGAAATGTGCAACCCCCAGACAAATGTTACCTTAGAGAGAGGCACCTATTTTATATAAGAGAACAAAAGCCAGGTGAAGCTTTTGCAGCTTATATCACTGACTTGAGAAATAAGGCTAAAATGTGCAGCTCTGGTGATTTAAAAGATGAGTTAATAAAGGACAGGCTTGTGTGTGGTGTTAATAATGCTGCAGTGCAAAAGATTTTGCTTCGTGACAGTGATTTAACATTGAGCAAAGCCAGAGAGATTTGTCAAATCCATGAGCTCACAGAAAGGCACACAAATATGCTTACAAGTGATAAGAGCTTATTTTCAGCAGCCTTTAGAGCAAGCGTAGACAGCATGCAGCACGTAGAAAGCAGAATCAGGCCTAAGCACATGGCAGCTGCAACCCCTGTGTGATTCTCAGGGAGGACCCATAACTTTATAGCAAGTTCCAAGACTAGCTCAGTAAAACAGACATGCTCAGTGTAGTATAAGAGTGAGTCATCAAAACCCAAGTTAAGTCTTATTGTTAACTGTTGCAATTGTGGTGCCAATTATGGGTCTAAATGAGAGAAGTGCATAGTATTTGGTCAGAAATACTATAAGTGTAAAAAATGGAACCACTTCCAAAAGTCTTGTAAATCGGCAAAGAATGAAGCATTTTCTACTGTCCTGATCAATGGTAAACCCACGGAGCTCAAAGTAGATACTGGTTCAAAGTGTAATGTGATGTCAGCAGAAACATTTGCTAGGGTGAGAGCTGGTGAGCAACTTAATTTGGCCAATTGTGCGAAGCTTGTTGCTTATGGAGGTGAAGAGACTCAAACTGAAGGCTCAGTAGTGTTTTTATGCTGTTCAGCTGGGAACAGTTACAACTTGCAATTTTATATAGTTAGAAGACCTGTGCAGTCATTATTAGGTCTCAGAGACAGTTTGAGAATGAAACTGTTTTCCTTTACCAAAGAAGTCCATCATGTAAGCACATGTCCCAGTTCCAGCATTACTGATGCTGTTTTCTCAGAGGATGCTGATGTTTTTGATGACAAGTTAGGCAAACTTCCAGTTGTGTACTCCATGAAAGTAGACCCAGAGGTCAGTCCAGTGGTCAGACCAGCAAGGAGAGTTCCAATAGCTATGCAGGACATGGTCAAGATCCAGTTAGACAAAATGGTACAGCAATGTGTGATTTGTCCAGTCACAGAACCAACTGAGTGGGTGTCTTCCTTGGTAGCTGCTCATAAGAAAAGTTCAGATGAAATCAGAATATGCTTTGACCCAAGAGATTTGAGCAAGGTGTTAAAGAGAACTCATCATGCTATGCATACAGTCAAGGAAGTTGCCACCCTCATGCCAAATGCCACTGTGTTTTCTGTCTTAGATGCAAAGAGGTCATTTTGGCAAGTGATGCTTGATCGCAAGTCCTCACTACTGACTACATTCAGTACCCCATTTGGTAGATACAAATTCCTCAGGATGCCTTTTGGATTAAATTCTGCCAGTGAAGTCTTTCATCGTGTAGTGGAGCAAATTTTTTCGGGCTATCCGTGTACTATAATAGTTGATGATTTACTGGTTGGAGGTAATGGTGAAGCAGAGCATGATAGAAACCTGAGGAAAGTTCTGGACAGAGCGAGTGAAGTGAACTTAAAGCTCAGTCCTCGGAAATGTAAATTCAGACTACCAGAAGTTACTTATGTATTATTTATTTTATTTTACATTTGAAAAAACTGGGAAAAGTCCGACTTGGAATGAGCCAATTTTCAGCAGAGGCATGGGGAGAAATGCTCCAGAATCATGTCTTTGTAACCTGGGAGGAAACCGGAGAACCTGGGGGAAACCCACACAAACGCAGGGAGGACATGTAGACTCCGCAGAGAAGTCACCCCAGCTGAGAATTGAACTGGAGACCCTCTTGCTGTGAGGCGACAATGCTACCACTGCACCACCGCACCGCTCCAAATGTAGGTCATTTATTTACTAGTACTGGCTTACAACCAGACCCTTCCAAACAAGCAGCCATTCTTGAGATGCCATCAGTAGAAAGTATAGTCCTTACAGCATTTTCTTGGTATGGTTAACTATTTGGGCAAATTTATCCCTGACTTCAGTGAGTTATCAGTGCCTTTAAGAGAGCTGACACACAAATATGTTGCCTGGTCACGGTTGGAACAACACCAGAGAGCATTTGATAACATCAAACAGTAAATTGTCAACCCACCTACACTGAGATACTATGATGTCCACAAACCATTAGTTCTTTCCTGTGATGCTTCAAAGTTCGGCCTTGGTGCAGTTATTCCTCAGGAGGGCAGAGCTGTTGCTTGTGCATTAAGAAGTCTTACCCAAACTGAGATGCAGTATGCTCAAATTGAGAAGGAACTTTTGGCAATTGTGTTTGCATGTTTGAATTTCCATGATTATATCTACGGCCAAACTATCCAAATAGAAACTGATCATCAGCCTCTAGTCACTATTTTAAAGAAGCATATGCATACCGCTCGAGCAAGACTACAAAGAATGATAATTAGATGACAAAAGTACGAATTCAAAATGGTCTATATAAAAGGCAAACTTCTTTATCTGTCTGATACCTCTTTATCTGTCTGATACCTTCTCCATATCGCCCAGAAATACTACAGAACAGCTTGATACAGAGAGTTTAGATGTCATGGAAGTGTGTAGTATTTCTACCACATGACTTGATGAGCTAAGAGATCATCCAAAGACTTATCCAATTTTGCAAAAGCTCAACCACTTCATCAATGTTGGATGGCCGTCAAAGCAGTCTTGTATACCGCCAGAAGTACAACCTTATTTTCCATACAGAGATGAGATGCTGATGGAAGATGGTATTTTCAAAGGTCACAAGGTTATTGTACCTCTTTCCTTACAACGTGAATATATCCAGATTTTGCATTGTGGCCACCCATGTTCAGATTCTACCCAAAAAATGGCGAGAGGACTAGTATTTTGGCCTTCTTTATCAAAGGGCATTGATAAAAGTGCTTTCTTCTTGTTCAGAATGCAGTAGTGCTAAACTGCATTTGCAAAAAGAGCCACTTCATCTAAGCCAGATTCTTTAACTACCTTGGTCAACAGTAGCCACTGACATATTTGAGTAGAACAGTCAGCATTACTTAGTGTTGGTAGACTTTTATTCGAACTGGTTTGAGATTGATTTGCTACCTAACCTAACATCCAGTGCTATTATTACTAAGATGAAACATCATTTCTCAGTCCATGGTAGACCACACAAAGTTATTTCTGACAACAGTAGCCAGTTTACCAGTCAATTGTTTCAGAGATTTGCAGAGAAGTGGAACTTTATCCAAGTTACTAGTAGTCCAGAATACCCACAAACTAGCCTTGCTGAATGTCCAGTACATAGTGCAAAGCAATTACTAGAGAGGTCAAAGCATGACAATACTGATATCTACTTAAATTTGCTTAATCTCAGAAATATACCCTGTGACAATCTACTTGGGTTGCCTGCTCAGAGACTTCTATCTAGGCAAACCTGAACAACCTTGCCTATCAGTTCTAGTTTGTTGGTGCCTAATGCTAAAAACAACAAAGCAATCATAGCCCAACTTTCTAAGAAGCATTCTTTTCAGAAGTCAAGCTATGACAAAATGAGCAGATTTCTTCATCTGTTGAAAGAAGAAGAGATGGTGAGAATGCAAACGTCGAAAGGCTTTGATCGAATTGGCCAAATGACAGATATGTGCTAAGCCGAGATCTTACTTAGTGGAATCTGAGGGTATAAAATACAGGAGAAACCGCAGGCATCTTCTCCCTGTGTCAGAAATGATATTGCAGGATCGAACCTTTGATATAGACTCTAGATGTCAGAGCAACCATGAGAATGTTCATACCGAAGAACATGTCTCAGTATTCATTCCCATTCCTGATGATATCCTGGATGTCCACAAAGTTGAACATTCCTTGAAGATAGTCCCCATTGCTAGATCCAATTCTGACTTTTATATTACACAGTCAGGTCGTATTTCTAAACCTAGTGTGAAGTACACAGCAACCTGGACATGATTGTTTTATATGTGTCTAATTTTGAATGATTGCATGTCAAAGAATTAGTTCTGTATAACTGCATGTTAAAAGATCATTTCTGTGTAATCACATGTCATTGATTACTGTCATTTAGTCATCATCTTCTTTTGGCTGTTCTGTTAGGGGGTCGCCATCTGTTTCCATTTCTTCCTGTCCTCTGCATCTTGCTCTGTTACACCAACCACCTGCACCTCTCACCACATCTGTAAACCTTATCTTAGGCCTTCCTCTTTTTCTGTTACCTGGTAACTTCATCCTTAGCATCTTTTTCCCAATATACTCAGCATCCCTCATCAACACATGTCCAAACCAGCGTAATCTTGCCTCTCTGGCTTTGTCTCCAAACCTTCCAACCTGGGCTGACCCTCTAATGTACTTATTCTTAATCCTGTCCACCCTCGTCACACCCAGTGCAAATCTTAACATCTTTAACTCTGCCACATCCAGCTCTAACTCTTGCCTTTATGTCAGTGCCACCCATATAACATAGCTGGTCTCACTACCCTCTTGTAGACCTTCCCTTTCACTCTTACTGGTACTTGTCTGTCACAAATCACTCCTGACACTCTTCTCCACCCACTCCACCCTGCCTGTACTCTCTTCTTCACCTCTCTTCCACACTCACCATTACTCTGAACTATTGATCCCAAGTATTTAAACTTGTCCACCTTCGCCACCTCTACTCCTTGCATCCTCACCATTCCTCTGTCCTACCTCTCATTCACACACATATATTCTGTCTTAGTCTTGCTGACCTTCTGTCATTTGGTATATGATCTATTTCTCAAAGAGGGGGAATGTAGAACAGAGCATGGATATGTAACTTTAAGAAGCATTTCCAGATATAGGCACGTGCATATATAGTGAGCATGTGCAGGAAGCAGTGCCATTTTGAGAGAACAGCCAGAGTGTTAACATGTATGCGTGTGGTAGTCAGTCTGTTTATAAGTTTATTTAAGTTTAAGTTACAAAGCCTCATTCCTGACGTGTTTGTCTGTACCTTGTACTGAACCAACAACTGCTTGTCTGTTTTATCCTGACCAAACAAGCGACACTTATATTTTCACCCTATTTTTAAACTCCACATTAATTTTATCCCACTCCCTAGTTATATTTTCAGAAGAAATTTCTGTCTACTCTAATAGCTTCTGAATAATTCCAGCTACCCATTCCTTAAATTCCTCTCTTTTCAACAGATTGGTGGGAAAGTGCCAGTGTCTTATTTTTTATTTCATTACCCTTTGTTTTTATTTTAGTTATTATTGACCTATGATCTGAAATAGTTATTGGGTGCTTATCAAGACCTTCAGTTAAATGCACACAATCCTGAGAAATGTAAATTCTGTCTAGCCCAGCCCAGTTTTTGTATCTTGCAGAATGATAACTAAATTCACTCTGAACTAGTACTGAATTCTGCCTTGCCAAATATTTTTATAAATTTGTTTAAAAATCTATCTTCCTTTGATATATTTTCCCTTCTGGGTCCTGCTATATCTTCACTATTGCAAACCAAATTCCAGTCCCCAGACCCCACCTGTAAGCAATATTCCTTGCTGATAGCTGATTATTTCTCCCAGAATTTTCTTAAGCTCCATTATAGCACTTATTGGTTGAATATAAATACATGCCATTGTAATCCTTCTCCCTTGCCAGTAGCCCCTTAGTACTACAAATCTGCCATTACTGTCTTTTTTATCCTCTTCTATTACTATTGGAACTCCTCTTGCAATTAATGTAAGTACTCCTTCCTCTCTTCCTTTGCCCCAAGTATTCCGATAAATAACCATCCTGAAAACCTTTCTTTATCAAATTCACATGTTCATTTCTTTCCACGTCTGTCTCCTGTAGCATAGCTGTTTGCATTCTACACTTTTAAGTTTGCATTCTACACTTTTAATATAGTTCACTACTCGTTTTTTGTATAGACATTATAGAAAGCATCATATTCTTGGGAGAGATTATTATTCTCATCTTTTATGCACAACTGCTTTTTTGTTTTCAGCGTTTGTGTTACATGCATGTACTGTTTGTCAGGTTAATCTTATAAACAGTTGTTTCTTGTCATCTCCATCTCAGCCTATGTGACATTTTACATGATTTTTGTTTTATTGAAAGCCCTCAAACAAAAATACACATGCAGGCACACAATAGCCCCCTAAAGCCTATTAACTTAATAGTAACACACAAAACTATGTACATCTTCAAATATTGAATGTTTACCCTCCTAATAGGAACAAAGGTTTCAAAGTGACAGCCACACACACTGACTCAATCTAAACTGAAAGAAAGGTTATCCATGCTAAGATGCATGGTATAGCCTGTGGTTCTGTTAAGTACTATCTTGTTTTATCTTATCTTTATAACTCTGTCAGCTGGAAAAACACTTGAATGCTTTCAGAAAGCATTTTCTCCAAGCCATGTATGCTAGAGACATGAGAACCAGACACAAAAATGTTTTCTAGACAAATGCCTTATAATATTCAGTATTCCTTTTCATTTACTTGTTTTTTCATAAAGCTTGGTACTAGGTTAAGCTAATAGCCTTAACCCAGTCACTCCCCTATGCAAGAAGGAGAAAAAGCATGCTTATGTTTCTTTTATCATGCTGTTTTAACCAGATATTTTTTACATTGCAGTGCCCACACTTCTTAAAAATGAACAAAGAGAATGAGAAGGAAGAAAGAAGCAAAAAGACAAAAAAATCAGGAACACCTATTTACATTAGTATCCCCATTACACTTACAAATAACTGAAAAAAAAATACTTTATAACATGCAAAGAAAATAATGCACCATTTAAATAGAGCTGTTATGAAAAAAAATCTTTTAATTACACTTAACTTTCTCTCTCCTCTTCCCCTCTCTTGAGTATTTTTCCAGACATTAATGACATGACATAGGGCACATACTTCAGAGTCCCCAACACGTTTAACACAGTCCAAAAAAGTCCAGTATTTCCAGATTTTCTATCATGTTTCACAAATATAGTCACTCCTTTGTAATCCCACATTTGTCAGTTTCCAAGTTACTGATTTTATTCTCCAAACATTAATGACCTGAAGTAGGTCATATGCTTCAGAGTCCCCTAAAACTTTAACAAAATCCAAGAAAGTCCAATGTTTCAAGATTTTCCTGTTCTATTCTTACCCTGTCTCTGCTGCATTTCCAACGTACTGTCAGTTCTTCTAGTCAACTCTTGTGCTTTTTTCCCTCTCTCAAGCATTTTCCATTGAAACATTGGAAAGGTTTCACTGGCACAGTGTCACTGTAGTCTTTATTACCAGAAGAACAAGAAGCAGAATCTCCTTCTGTTTCACAGCTCACTCTTTCTTGGACAAACTTATATATTTCTTCCTTAGTGTGTACTTCATAAAAAAGTGATTTTGTTCCTCCAGGGAAAAATATTTTGAAGATGGCTGGGTGCAGTAGTTTGAATCTCACACCTGCTTCTTGAAATTCCCTGAATAATGTGACACATTTACTCCTCTTTTGCCTTGTGCACAATGAGTAGTCATTTTCTACAAACAGTCTTCTATCTCCCACTTTTAGTACTTTGTCCTTCTGCCACAGTTTTGTCTGAATCAACTCCTTTTGCTGCTAAGATTGCATTTTTATTAAAGGTCTAGGTTGTTTTCTCATCTGGTACAACAGGAAATCTCAGGTTTTCCCATGTGCTTGGTCCTGTAATTCTATTATTTTTTGAAGCACCTCTTCTTGTGCAGTCTCCAGCCTTTTCTTCATTTTGACCTCTGAGTTTTCCGTTTTGTCACCTTGTCTGAATATCTGTTTAAAGCTTCTTCCATTTTTTCCAGCTTTTTATTGTTTCAGTTGATATATTCCATCAGTGTTTCACTTATTTATTTATTCAAGTCTGTGTGCAGTTGCTTTATACTTTCCTCTAGGTTATTGGAAGGCATGCCTGGGACTTGCACTGCTTTTTGCTGAACAGCTGCAGTACATTTCTCACTGTGGTTTGTGTCACCTTTTGTAGCTGGTTATCCTTCAGCTCCTCTGTATTTCCTTTTTCCTGGCATCCAGGCAGTGCACTTACTAACCAGTTACTGAAATATGCTCAGAAATCTAGGTTCACCGGCTTTTTCTAAATTTCTGTTTTCACAGTGGGAGTGCTAGAATTAAGCTGTTACTCAATGCGCTGTCATCTTGGAAGTCCCAGACATGTCCTATTCATAATAGGTATAGTAAGTTTTCCCATTTTCAAGCCATCTGTATACAGACTGTAGAACACATTGGATGAAAAAGATAAATCAAAAAGATATAGCCTAAATGCATATGGGCCCAGAACAGAGCCCTGTGGAATACCCTGAGTGTAACTTAGAATTTCACCTGACCAATTACTGTGTGATACTTGACATGTCCTGTTTGTAAACCATGCAGCTGTCCATCTTACCAGGGTTACATCTAATTGTTCTGATTCATTGAGAAGTGTTTTGCATATGACACTGTCTAAGACTGAAGATAGTTCTAAATTGCATCACAACACACTTTTTCATTTATAACTATTATATTATTAATAGAACATCATATTATTGGCAGTTAAAGACCTATTTTCATCATATATGTGCTGATCAATGCTTCAAGTCACAGTCTTTCCATTTCTGACAATAATTTATCCAAAATAACTCTCTCCATTATTCTTCCACAGCAGGAAAACAGACTTGGGGTTTTGTATGACTCTGGGTTAGTCCTATTCCACTTTCCTTTAAAGATGGGTTTAACAAGAATGTGCCTTCTGTCTTGGGGAATCTTCTCCATACTTAAATTACCATGTGAATAGAATTTCACTTTGAAGTGTTACCAGGGTATTATTACTAATTCTCTCTCCTCCTAGTGCATTGTTTAGGTCTAGATTCCATAGTACTTTTTCAAAATAATTTAATTTCAGTATCTGCACTTACATGGATGCTACTAGAACAAACACCCCCCTCTTTGTACAACCAAACTATTTTGAATAAAATTTGTAAATATGTCTGCAGACCATTTTGTCTGAGACTATTGATTTTTATGTCTTTACTTCTTCCACATCTTATATCGCTACAAAATAGTTTTCTATTATGCTGAACATATTTTTTCTTAAAATTTTTGTGATCTCATTTCAGACTGTGTTTGTCCAGTTTTCTTTTCAGTTTTTAAAGTTATAGTTCAACCAACGTTGTTTCCATTTCATATATTGTATCTCTCACCTTAATTGTGTTACTCTTATGGAAATATATCATCTGGACCCTTCTGAGTCTATATCTTGATGAAAATTTTTTTCCTTCATTCAAAGAATTTCCCTTTCAAAACTTGCATCCTTACTTCTGTCTTTTTTCCACTAAAATCATTACTCCATTTTGTTTTACATAGTGACTGTTTGGTGCCATAGAGTCTGTTATTAATATTCTGTATATTTGTTTTGATTTAATTTTGTCAAAATTATTTAACAGGATTTAACATTTGTAACATCATGATCTCTGCACATCAAAGGTGGTAAAACTTGACATGAGATAACAATCATATCCTTAGAAACACAGTATTTAGCATATTCTATTCCCTGGTAGCAGTGTTTACTATCTATGACAACTGTTCCTGTATTTATGATGTAAATAATTGCTTTACCAAAGTTGTAGAATCAATATTATTCTAGTCTGTGACTGGTAAGTTCAAGTCCCCAGCTGTTACCATTGTTCCTTCTGGTGTTTCATGTAAGAAGTGGATGAATTCCTACTGGTCATCAGCACTCGATTTTAGTGGTCTGTCCACTTCATCAGTTGTAATCTGTTACAGGTTTGTCTTTATTGTCACAATTACACAGTCTGCAGTACTAGTGTTATCATCAGAAATGTAATGATCAAAGGTATCTCATAAAAGTCTTTAATCCCAATCCTAATACCTCATCTGATTTTCTATTAGAATCAGAAGTGTAGTTAGGCCCGGGCAAAGGGAGCAGCTGCCCCAGGCACAAAGTGTTACGGGGCATGGTTGTCTGATCCCCGGCACCCTTGAATGCATATCTGCTTTTAAAACCCGATATTGCATTTGTGGTCGAACCTGAGTCCTGTAGCGCACTCTGTGTAGTCTAAACGTTAGCAACTGCAGTTTGCTATATCTTAAAACAATGTTTTTAACTAAATCCTGGGCATAGTATAAACTGTAGCAAGCAGTTTGCTACAGTTTAAAACATTTTTTTTAATTAAAACCTGAGCACTGTGGCACTCTGTGCAGGGTATAAACTGTAGCAAGCAATTTGCTACCTTTTAAATAAAAAATATATTTTTTTAAAGCAAAATGTGAGGAAGGTTGGAGCAGGGTGCAGAAAAAGGAACTAATTACCTCCTGGGTCAGGAGGAAGGGGGCTTGTATCTGGCCACCTGATTGTTGAACACCAAATAATCCAATGCCAAAGAAACCAAACGTTTATTTGCAAAGCTTTTGGGGCACAAACACCCTTCCTCAGTGCTACTATTATAACAATGGAAAATACAACATTTAAATAGGAGCTTTTACAGATACACATGATCACAGCCAGCCTATCACATACATCCCATTCATCCCCACCCCTATAACCCCCATTGCAACTTTATCACCAAAACACACAACATTTATATAAAAAAATAATATAAAATATAAATATGCATATAAAAAAGGAAGCTATAATAAAGTTCAGCCTGTTCTTTAACTAAAATAGGCTTCAAACTAACAGCATTATTTAAGCTAGGTGATAAATTGGCCTGAAACCTAACTATCCATTCATATTCTTTAATTTCAACTATATTATTAATATTCCAAACTAATATCCACGTAGTCACAACCACAAAAAAACAGAAGAAAAAAACACTGTGAAAGCCACAAGAATCCGCTGAAGAGTATTCAATACAGATTTTTTTATTAAAATAAATACAAGTTGAGCGTTCATCTAAAAATGTTAGACTTCTTCAGAACACCTTCTAAAATATTTAACAGCTTAAATAGGAAAACTTTGACCAATGACAACCATTCAATTAATGTGAAAAAAAGTTTCATTTACATCATTTCCTTTGCACAAATCATTAATACAGGAAGCAGAAAGCTATCTGTGTCAAATCCTAGCCTCAGTTATTGGTTTGATTGTTATACTTTCATTTATTCCCGGTGTGCAAGTGGCATTCAACAGTATCTGCCACCTCACCTCCTTCTCACTTAATAATGCTTTTAAATTCCCCCCTCTTTGATGTGGTGTAATTGCTTCAAGTATGGCAAATTGAAACACTGAGCAACCAGGGCTATCTCTTATGTGCCTAAACAGGGCATTATTAATATCACCCTTTTTAATAGCATATATGTGATCGTATATTCTTTCCCTCAACCTACGTTCAGTTTTTCCTACGTAGAATCTGGGGCATGTAATACACATAGCTAAATAAATGACATTTTTTGTTTGACAATTGCCCTTAACAAAGGTTATTGATGTGTGACTTCTGTTTCCCAAACTCTTGGAATGTTCCTCTGAAATAGCAAAACATTTATTACATCTACCACATTTAGTGGTGCCAGTCTTTGGGGGTTTATTAAATAGATGACCTTTGTGTAATTGATTTTTGATGTTACAGCCTGTCTTGTGTACAAACATAGGTTGATCCCCCAATAATTTATAAATTTCAGTATCACATTTTAATATACTCCAGTTGTCACGAATAATATTCTTAACATCTATGGTGTTTTTCTCATATGGGAGGATACATGCCCTATTAAATTCTTTAATATTGGTCTCCCTGTTGCTTCCAATAACTGTGTCGGTCTCTATACCTAATAGTGGTTTATATTTTTTACCCCATTCACTACCAACATATGATACTGCATCATTAACCACTGGTGAAAGGTAACTCCGTTCCTTAAATAATTTGCCTATATAATTCAATTCTTCCAACATTTCAATATAGTCCGATGTCATCCGAGCTGCTCTTATACATTGCCCTTTGACAATGTTTTTCTTCTGAATGTTAGGATGACAACTGTGATATTCCAAATATGAATTGCTAAAAGTGTCTTTCCTAAAAATTCTGGACTTGAATCCAGTATTACTGTGAGAAATGTAAGTATCTAAGTAAGAAATACCTTTTTTATTAGTTTGATATGTAAGTTTGAGGAAGGAGGTGGTGGTATGTAAATATTCTACAAAATTTGCCACTGTTCTCTCATCCCCTTCCCACAAAATAAAAATGTCATATTATTAATATTACCACCCCTACTATTACTATATATTACATCGATAGTTCTAAACTTAAATTGATGTTCCTCGTCCTTATCAGAAATAATGTTTACTTAAAGCATTAGTACTCACATTTCTTCTAATATCTGATTTAGGTTCAACTATACATTCTCTTAATTTCCTTGTAGTTTTTCCGATATAAAATGATGGGCAGGAAATCTTCTTCTTCTTTCGACTTTTCCCGGTTAAGGGTCACCACAGCGGATCACCTGTCCGCTCATGATTGGCAGTGGAGTTTTACAGTGTCGAGTTGCCACCCGGCGCCCAACCTTCCACAGAAGGCACACACATGCATGCACACACCTAGGGCCAATTTAGAGTGTCCAATCCACCTACAGCATGTATTTGGAATGTGGGAGGAAACCAGAGCACCCAGAGGAAACCCACAGGGAGGACATGCCGACTCCACACAGAAGGCACCCCAGCCAAGGATCGAACCAGAGAACCTCATGCTGTGAGGCAGCAACGCTAACCGATGCACCACTGTGGCTGCCCCACCACTGTGATGGGCAGGAAATACAAGTAGCTAAATATATAACATTAATAGTATTGCAATTTGCTGAACAGTTAAAATATATTCTTTAATAGTTATGGGGTGCCCAAAACTATTACTCTCTGAATAAATATCCACACAGCAGCTACAATTCAAACATTTTAAAGTACCTGGTTTACTTAAAACATTTTTCTTACTATTAGTTTGTAAAAAATATTTGTAACATAATCTTCTCTTTAAACTTTTTTAGTTCCTATAAGCGGCATGCGGTCTATCACCACAACTTTTTTGTAACTCGGCATTGCCATCAGAATTCTCCAATTTCTTTCTATAATTTTCTTCACTTCATTAGTCCTTAAATTGAAAGTAATTAAATATCTTATTTTATCATTTTTACTAATCTGTGGTGATGGTACATCAACATTACCATTTATTTTATTTATTTATTTTTTTATTACATTTGTTTACCGGAAAAGTCCACTGGGCCTAAAAGAGCCCATTTTCAGTGGAGACCCGGGGAGAAAAGCTCCAATGAGATACAGAAAAATATAAACATTAATTAGTACAGAAGCAGAAACAGTGTTACAGATAGTAAATATAGTAACATATACATAATATATACATAAAAGCAGGAATCTAGTTTGTTTGATTACAGTAATATATACAAAAACTATTCATTAAAGCAGAATTCAATGAATTCAATCAGAGTGGTATAAACAGAGATATATTAATCAGTATTATTGTACCATTATCAAAAAGTGAAGATAAAAATAAATATGGAGAGAGTATCATCAGTCACTAGTAGCAAAAGACATAGGAGTTTAGTAAACATATAAGGAGAGTGAAGAGGTTAGGTTATAGAGCAGGAACATAGCCAGGAAAAGTTGAGATGATTTTTCAGTATTTGTTTGAAGGTGGTGGTGCTGCCTGTGTTTCTTATAGAAGGTGGAAGTGAGTTCCATAGTTTGGCGATGGTGAAGGAATAGAGGAGTTGACCAGCAGGTAAGGTGGGCTTATCTACTTTTAGAAATAGATAATTTTCAGATCTTAGATGCCTGCTGGAATGGTATTTGGCAAGTAGAGTTGAGAGAGCAGGACAGTCTGTGGGTCTGTATCTTATTTTGTGCACAGTAGTTAGTTAGGTGAATAAGAGATGGTGGGGGAGTTCCAGCCACCCTAATTGTTTCAGTGACTTACCATGGTGGGATGAGAATTTGGCCTTGGTGGCAAATTTTGCTATTCTGTTGTAACACATAGAAAGTTTGGATTTTGTAGAATTTTGGATATTAGTGAGGAGAGGGGCACCATAAAGGAGAGAGGGTAATAAAAAGGTAGTAGCAAGGGTGTGTCTAGTAGAGAGGCTAAGAAAGTGTTGGTGCCTTTAGAGCATACCAAGCTTTTGGTGTGTTTTTTTGATGTTATTGTTTATGTGTAGGTCAAAGTTAAGGTTTTCATCTATAATAATGCCTAGTAACTTAGTGTGTGGGACAACTTCTATAGTGGTATTGTCTTGGGCTTGTATAGTGAAGAGTTTATTATCAAATGGAGTGGTTTTCCTAGGAGTAAAAATTACTAGTTTAGTTTTTTTTTTGGATTTAGGGCAAAATGATTGTTAAGCATCCAAGATTCAGTAGATGCGAGGACATTCTGGGTAATTTGCTGGAGGTCCGAACTGGAATTTGCAGTGCATATTATTGTATCATCAGCATACAGGATTACTGAGCATTGTGGGAGAGTGGTGTGAAAGTTGTTAAATAAGAGAGGACCAAGTATGGGGACTCCTGTGGAAGTATTGAGGAAGGGAGAGTAAGACTGTTGCCATTTGGTGGATTGTTGCCTATTGGAGAGATAGCTGTTGTGGTTTGCCATTAGTCTGTCTTTCATCAGACTTCCTCATAAACCCTTTTCACTTTTCCAGCATCATATCTGCTTTCACAAAACTCTTGTATTATATCTTCTGCCTGTTATCTAAATATCTCATCTTCTGTATTAAGTCTACTTAATCTAATCAACTGCGCTTTCAGTATATCTGTAAATACATGTGGTGCATACATACTGTGCCTATAAACATAACAGTTTACTTGGACATCTTTCTTATGTATCCTAGTCTCTATTTTCCCTTCTTTATTCCTTAATTCTACATCTAAGAAGACTATCTTCTCATTAGAACTCTCCATTGTGAATTTCAAAAACTAGTGGCAGAGTTTAAATAGGCAACGTACTGATCTAATTCTTGTGGTGTGCCTTTCCAAATAAGGAAGCAATCATCTACAAACCTTTGATAAAAAAGAACATTATTATTCAAAACATTATGTTGACTATAAGTACATTTCTTCTCCCATTTATATAATACTAAGTTAGCATAGGTGTTTGCCATGGGCATACCCATGGCTACACCTGCCAGCTGCAAATAGGGTTCATTATAAAAAAAAAATATTCTTAGTCAACACTAATTCCAATAATGTACAAATAATTTCCATCTGTCTAGCTTGTAGGCATGCTTATATATTTAAATAATCTCATATGGCTTCAACCCCATACCCATTTGGTATTACCATAAATAGTAATGTCTTTCGGCTTTTCCCAGTTAGGGGTCGCCACAGCGGAACTCCGGCCCTCTAATGATTGGCAGTGGATTATTGCGGTGCTGAGTTGCCAGCCCGACACCCAACCTTCAAAGAAGGCACATCCATTCATGCACGCACCTACCTGCATGTCTTTAAACATCACTCAACTGCGAGGAGAACATGCAGACTCCACACAGAAGGTGCTCCAGCCGAGAATCAAACAGGAGAACCTCTTGCTGTGAGGCAACATCACTAACCGTTGCACCACCACGGCCTTTGGTATTGCCATAAATAAAAATCTAGTATCAAGTGTAACAAATATATAATTCATGATCTGATATTCAGAATACCAATCTTTTAACTTACACAAAAAGTCTGTTGTATCTTTCAGAATACTAGGACATTTTTTCCAAATATACACTTAACCTGCAAGTTAGACATATAGAAAGTGAAAATCGTTTATGAGTAAGTCTGTGATGAAAGACAGACTAATGGCAAACCAATATCTCTAAATGGTAATGTTGATGTACCATCACCACAGACTAGTAAAAATGATAAAATAAGATATTTAACTACTTTCAATTTAAATGATAAAATAAGATATTTAACTACTTTCAATTTAAATGATAAAATAAGATATTTAACTACTTTCAATTTAAATGATAAAATAAGATATTTAACTACTTTCAATTTAAATGATAAAATAAGATATTTAACTACTTTCAATTTAAATGATAAAATAAGATGTTAAGTTGTCATTCTCGCCTTCATTCTTGCTGGATTGGCTCCGACTCGGCCTATACTATAGCTCGAGAGCTATTTTTACCGGCTCGAGGCAGCCCTATATCCCACAATACCATGCGCTAACTCCCCAGATCTCGTTTGCCGCTTCGCTGCGAGGTTGCCTTTTTTTCCGGCTCAGGTCAGTAAAAGAGAATTTTTTCTATAGAACTATATTTCAGATAGTTTTCCAGATAGTTTTCCTACTTTAGGTCCCTATCGATAGTTTTATTTATTTCAGCCCCTTTGTAGACTTTCTTCCCTTCCTTTTAGTTAATTTTTATAATCGGGCCTACCTAGTTCCCCCCACCCCTTAGAGAGTGTGTGTGGGTGTTTTTAGTCAGTCCCCTTAACTCCTTTCTGGGTATAATTTGAGTGAGTGTGTGGGCTGACTGTGTTTTTCTGTATTCAGGACTTATGTCCAAGGATGCTAAGGTCTCGGGATTCAAGAAGTGTGACTCGTGCTGTCAGAAAATGTCTCTGACAGACGGTCACACTTCTTGTGTCTACTGCTTGGGGCCTTTACACCTGCAGGACTCTTGTTCCGTTTGTCATGGATTTAGTTCAAGAGTCCTGCAGGAAAGGCGTAACAAGCTCATCCTAAGGGGCTTGTTAAAGTCTGATGACTCCCCGTCCAAGTCTGGCTCGGGGAAGTCGTCAAAAATCGCCAAACCCTCGGCTCCAGCTTCTGAGCCGAGGGCTGGTGTTGTCGAGACGGCTCCAACCTCGGTTCTGGCCGGCTCCGAGGCGAGCAAAGTGGGTTCCGCTTCGAAACCATCATCGGAGCCGACCCCAGCGCGCTCTAGGTCCCCTTCGCTAGAGTCCTTCAGATCGGCTCCGAGGTCCCCTCTTCTATCGGAGCGGAGTCAAAGGACTCATTCATCGAGGTCTTCCTGGCTCTCCGACCACGACATCGAGAGGGTGGTCAGTAGACTCATAAAATCTCAGGCGCTGGCCCAAATGCTTCAGAGCCCACCTCACCAGACTGTAGCTCCTTCGATACAGTTATCCATTCCTCCTCTGACTCATCTCTCGAGTTCGGAGCCGGAGTTTGTCGGAACCGTGACCTTGCCCATGTCGGAGCCGATACCTCCTCCTTCGGCTCCGGTGTTGTCGGCTCCGACCTCTTTATTGGTTCCGTCCGTGGAGAGGTCCGGGTGCCGGGACTCCATTGTCGGCTTCGAGGGGGCGAGTGGCATCGGACCCTTGTCCGACCCCGCTCTCCCTCTCGGAGCTTCGGCTCTGATTAGTTTGGCCCTGACATCATTCTCGGAGCCTTCTCTGTCGGTTCCGGGGGTGGTTCCGGTCTCTTCGGAGCCGGGGCTACCTTTGATGTCTGATAGGGGAGCCTTCGAGGTGATGAGGAGTGTGCTGGACCCAGTGTCCACTCCAAGGTTAAGTTCTGCGGCTCCTCCCTCTGTAGTGCCTGTGACGGTCTCTGGCCACCCTCCTATACCCGACAGCAGAGATCCAAAGCGTAGGGTACCCACTTTGGGTGTCTCCTCTTCCGAGGGCACCCCTAAAGTTTCAGGGGAACCCCCTAGGAAAAGAAAGTGCAAGAGGAAGCACATAGACTCCCCTGAGTCTGTCACGTCGGACACCGACTTGAATGAGTCGGAGGGTTCCCCCAGATCCCCCTCTGAGGATGTCTCCTTTTCAGACATCCTGGAGATCCTAAGACAGAGGGGAAATTGGTCACTCTCAAACCTTCCGAGGACGAGTCGGTTTACCATGATGCCTTTGGATCTCACCCTTCCACCTCCTGGGTGTCTCCCCCTTTCGACCCACTAATGGAGGTAGTGGCTAGAAAGGCGTGGGCAGCTCCTGATTCAATGGAACCTACCCCTAGGAGGCCTTCTAAATTTATTTCTGCACCAGATGACAAATCCTTTCTCACCAAAGGTGTTTCAGTTGATGCTATGGTGGTAGCAGCAGCCACTAAGAAGGAATTAGCTGATCCTTCTGTATCTGTTCATCCTCCTAACAAAGAGTCCAGGACCATGGACAGGTACGGCAAGCGGACCTTTGCTTCAGCGACATTTTCTATGCGATCGCTGAACTATTTATGTCATTTCACCCGCCTTCAGAGACTTGCTCAAAGAGCTGGGTGAAACGGTACAGGATCCTTCTGCTGTGGGGTTTAAGGACAAAATAAACTCTCAGCTGGCTACCCTGAACTCCATTGTTAACTCCTCCATGCGGCTTATCTCTTATGCAGCCGATGGAGCGAGCAGGGCCGCTGGCACAGGCGTTGCGTTGAGACGTCACGCTTGGATGCGACTCTGTAACTTTGCCGACCCCTTCAAGGCGTCCTTCACCAACACCCCCTTTGACGGTTCGGAATTGTTCGGACCTCAGGTGAAGAATACCCTCACCAGATGCGAGCAAGATGGTAAGACTCTCTCTGCAGTGGGAGTCCGTTTTTCCACGCCTTCTAGACCTTATCCTAAAGGACAGAGAGGTGGAAAGATGTGGTTCCGCAAACCACAGAGAGTCGTGCCTGCCGCACGTGGTGAATTTCCCCCTAGAGGCAGAGGGGGGAATAATAACAGACGCCGCCCCAGGGACAGAGGGGGTCCACAGAACCAGGGTTCCAGGGAATCTTTCCCCGACCAACCCTTTCAGCATCCCGGAGAAGCTGCCCGACTGTCCGCCTTCGGAGGCAGTCGGGGGAAGATTATCTCTGTACCCGGAAGCCTGGCAATCCATCTCCCAAGACACATGGGTACAGAAGATCATATCCGAGGGTTACAAAATCCCTTTCACTTTCCCTTGTCTGTCCATCCTCCTCATTTGGTTTTTCATAAAGATAGGGTAACTCTCAGAACAAACCCTTCCTTCCTACCAAAAGTGTTATCGAAAGCAAATCTAAACCACTCCATTGATTTGCCCATCTTTTTCCCAGACTATATCAACAGGGCTGAACAAAAATTACATTCATTAGAAGTTCATCGCCAATTACGGTATTACCTAGACAGGACAAAACAATTCAGAAAGTCAGACCAGCTCTTCCTCTCTTATGCTGCAGGCAAGAAAGGGCTTCCGGTATCGAAAGTTACTCTTTCCAGATGGCTGATATCTATTATTACCTTGGTCTATGAGTTGAGACACAGGCAACTACCCTCTAGGCCTAAGGCTCATTCAACCAGGGCACTATCAACTTCAACGGCATTTCAAGCAAGGTTACCACTAGATGCCATTTGTGCAGCAGCTACATGGGCATCCAAACATACCTTTATTGCCCATTACAAGCTTGATTTAGCCTCCAGAAATAGAGCTGATTTTGGTTCCACTGTACTCAGGAGTCTGTTCCATTGAGCCACCTAGGACTAAGATGCTAGGGACGCTGTTCCATCCAGCAAGAATGAAGGCAAGAATGACAACTTAACATTAAGAAGTTATGTCTTACCATAACATTCCATGTTAGTTGTCTTCTTCTCGCCTTCTTTCTTGCTTCCCTCCCTCCTACCCCCTAGCCTGGATAGACTCGAGGTTCTGAGTCCTTCCATTTCTGGAGATACAATATGTTGGTCTTCCTTGTATCCTTAGTGTTACTAGCAGGTAATCTGTACTCGTAAAAGAGGATTATAATAATATTATTATAATATTACTTTTTATACTATGTCTTAGCTTCCAAACGAGATCTGGGGAGTTAGCGCATGGTATTGTGGGATATAGGGCTGCCTCGAGCCGGTAAAAATAGCTCTCGAGCTAAAGTATATGCCGAGTCAGAGCCGAGGTCGGCTCCGATCCCATCCAGCAAGAAAGAAGGCGAGAAGAAGACAACTAACATGGAACGTTATGGTAAGACATAACTTCTTAATATTTAACTACTTTCAATTTAAATGATAAAATAAGATATTTAACTACTTTCAATTTAAATGATAAAATAAGATATTTAACTACTTTCAATTTAAATGATAAAATAAGATATTTAACTACTTTCAATTTAAATGATAAAATAAGATATTTAACTACTTTCAATTTAAATGATAAAATAAGATATTTAACTACTTTCAATTTAAATGATAAAATAAGACATTTAACTACTTTCAATTTAAGGACTAATGAAGTGAAGAAAATTATAGAAAGAAATTGGACAATTCTGATGGCAATGCCCGAGTTACAAAAAAATTTGTAGTGATAGACCACATTTTACTTATAGGAACCAAAAAAGTTTAAAGAGAAGATTGTTACAAAGGTTTTTTACAAACTAATAGTAGGAAAATGTTTTAATTAAACCAGGTACTTTAAAATGTTTGAGTTGTAGCTGCTGTGTGGATATTTATTCAGGGAGTAATAGTTTCAGGCACCCCATATCTAATAAAGAATATATTTTTAATTGTTCAGCAAATTGCAATACTATTAATGTTATATATTTAGCTACTTGTATTTCCTGCCCATTGTTTTATATTGGAAAAACTACAAGGAAATTAAGAGAACGTATATTTGAACATAAATCAGATATTAGAAGAAATGTGAGTACTAATGCTTTAAGTAAACATTATTTCTGATAAGGACGAGGAACATCAATTTAAGTTTAGAGCTATCAGTGTAATGTATAGTAATAGTAGGGGTGGTAATATTAATAATATAGTTGAAATTAAAGAATATGAATGGATAGTTAGGTTACTGGCAGGTTTATCACCTGGCTTAAATAATGCTGTTAGTTTGAAGCCTATTTTAATTAAAAAACAGGCTGAAAGTTTATAGCTTCCTTTTTTATATGTATATTTATATTTTTATATAAATTGTATGTGTTTTGGTCACAACGTTTTAATGGGGGTTATGGGGGTAGGGTAAATGGGATTTATGTGATAGGCTGGCTGTGATCATGTGTTTCTTTAAAAGCTCCTATTTAAATGTTGTATTTTGCATTGTTATAATAGTAGCACTGAGGAAGGGTGTTTGTGCCCCGAAAGCTTTGCAAATAAACATTTGGTTTCTTTGGCATTGGATTATTTGCTGTTCGATTTCTGCTATTCCATATCACAGTATAAACTGGTTTTCTGAGCACCTGCTTCTTCTGCCAGCAGTAGGAGTGGACCTCTTTTTTTGTTCTTTATTTCTGGGAGGGGTTGTCGTTGTAGCATGGATTGGGTACTGTATTTTTGCTTTGTATGCAGAAGTCCCTTTTTTCCTCTTCTCTTCAATTGAAGAGCTCTGGGGGTGGGGTGCAACTCTATGGGACTGGCACAGGATGCTGGTTGAACCAGCTGTGCCACTGGTTAGAATGTCTGTTGCAGAAAAAGCACTTGTACACTTATAGAATTAGTTTCCAGTCTTTATTCTTTAACCATGTTTCACAGACGACATCAGTCTTATGTGACTCCAACAAATTTTCTTAAAAAAAATCTTTTGCTGCTTGCAATAACAACCAGTAAAGATAAATCAGATGCTGCTTTTGCCATCTGTGAGCTATTACATTTTTGATGGCAAAAATCCTGTGTTATGTTAGTGAAATATTGTAATATATCTGCTGCAGAAATTCTCTATTCTTGTCTAAATACATCTCTGCACAAACTTAGGCTTGAATATGTATTCCAGCTTTTTAAATTGGGCCATTTTTTTCATTAGGTTATGTAAGATGGCTATTAAGTTCCCTACTAACAGTCAAATTACACACACACACACACACACACACACACACACACACACACACACACACACACACACACACACACACACACACACACACACACACACACACACACACACACACACACACACACACACACAATTCTGCTTAGGCTCTTTTAGAATCTTAGAAGTAAAAGAGTGAAATTAGCCCTTATCGGGAACGCCAGCCTAAGACCCCCATCATACGATGCTGGTCTGACTCTCACTGGACCAACATGAGCCTCTGGACAAATAGGTGTTGAGTTTTCCCAGAATAGCTTTTTCCTTTTAGCTGGGAACTCCCCAGCATGATGATTGTCAGCAAGTCCTTAAAAATTAGATAATTTTATACAGCATGAATAAAAATAGCACCAAATTGGTCTTTGTGTTGTAGATGTTGCTGTGTCCACGACTTAAGATTTCTAGATACATATTTATAAAATTTCAGACACTGCTTTCCCAGTAGGATCTCCCAGGCAGCCAGACACACCTTGCTTTGGTCACTCAGCAGATGGATCTTGTCCTACAGGTACTGTGCCTGTGGTAATTGCATTGTTAACATGTGCTACGTATGCTTCGGCACCCTGTAAGACATTCTGCATGTGTATTTTAACAAACTGCTGCTTCATGTACAGAGTGTGCCCAGTAACTGTAACAGAGAATGAAAACAGTCCACCCCCAAACTCATTTAGTTCGGCAGAAGGAAATTACAGCCAATAGAATGTAATGTAAAAACTAACAATGAGGATGGAATTCTGCCTTAATGTCACGATCAGAAGTCCGTCTTAGCGAAATGGAGCATGATTTTTCCAGTCTGAGTGTACAGTTTGCAGATAAAAATCATCAAATGTGTCTAGAGAAGTTGCATTAGAAAAATTGCTGGACACTGTTTTTTTTCTTCATACATACGTTAATGTGAAGCAAGAGTGTAGCCAGGCATACCCTTTGTACTCTACTGAGCATCATCTGAAAAGGATAGATATTTCTCTGGCCATATTATGGCTACAACTGTCTAAATTAATGCCTCCAACAAAAGGTACACAGCTTTTTTTTTTTTTTTTTTTTTTTTTTACAGAGGACTGCTAATCTAAAAAAAAAAACAATATCTTTAATAGTTAAAGTGAATGATCCATACATTTAAGTGCTTGTGGTACAATATTTTAAGAGATTTGACCCTTTTTAAAATACAAGATAGTGTATAGAGAGGGTCCACATGTCTACAGCTTTCTGAGCACCGTCTGCATTTATGTTTGCCACATGATGGCAGTATTGTGACGCAAACAAAGAAAAAGCTGTTCATTTTATCAGTCCTATGACACTAGTTTCTGCCTATGGTACTGTGCTAATCTGCAGTTTTGCTTTTGAATTTCTTTATTAAGTGGTCTGCATAGATCAAATTCTGATAAAAAGAATGCAGTTTGCATGAATATAAAAGCTGATATACCATAATACCTAATAGAATACGTTTTATAGAATGATGTCAGTGTAATTTTTAGGCATCTAGAGTAATGTAACTTGCTGACAGGTATGTTGTGTAGCCTGTGATGCACATTAGCAGTGGTGTGCTCCACACTTATGTGCAGTAGTACTTCAGTAAAGTGTGGTTCACAGAATGTAATGCTGGCGTGCACAAGTCAGACCATAAGCACAATTTCCCTTTACAAATTATACTTATGATTGAAAGTGCATACTAAACCTAGTGTGCTGAGCCCCTTAAAAGAACTGCATCATATTTGTTAATATGCCTGCGGCCTGCATAACTTTATATTCTGAGTATCTTCTTGCAAGTGGCAAATGCATTTATCTGAAGTCAAACCATTAGAGCAGCTGCTTAGTATTCATTACTTTGTTATAGTTCTAAAATATGGGGGAGCATGCCCCTTAGTGTAAGGCTATTTGCACATTCTTGTTTTTAACAAGAAACATCTTTATTAAATGAACACTTACGACATAAGCAAACATATATAAATGAAAACAAATCATATTAATATAACCCCACTCCTAGTTGCAAACATTATACATCACTTATAATCTACCCAATTATTTCCAGTCGAACATTACATAGCTCATTTAAGTCCTGCCTTCTGTTAAAACTCATTCCTCCCCTTTATGTATTGTTCCCACAATTCCCATTTTTCCTATGTAGATTGATCCTACCCTTTTCTAAAGATCTCAGTTCCAGTTGGTCTGTTTCCATTTCATTCAGATGGTTTGCCTCCTACTTCAGAAATATCACTTATTGGCATTGGTGACAAATTGTTCTTCTGCTATACTATCTTGTCATTTTTCTGCAAATTTGCACTTGATTCCACTAACAGTTATTACTATGAAGTATTAAGAATGGTGCTCCCACACTGGCATTTTTCAGTCTTTGTCTTTTTGTTTATTAACAGCAGTTGTAGAGTAGGCAGATGTCTTGTCAGCTTCAGTTTGTTATGACATGAGTGTTTCAGTCACCTAGTAAGAAGTGTCTGCTGAAGACAACAAACACTTACATAATATTAAAGCATGTCACCTGTTTTGTCCAGGCAAGGGCTCCCATTTCTTTCTATGTTTGATGCTAACGTTTATGATTTGTAGCAGGACATTTAAGAAATGCTGAAGGAGGATCTCTGATAAGTGAATGTAGCCAGACTTTGGCCCTTAGGGTGTTTGGATTAGATGAAGTGTACTGAGTAGGAAATGGGAATGCTAATCGATACCAAGAGGGAAAAAAAAAAAAAAAAAACATCAGCAGCAAACCGGACTTGAAAGTTTGTTGTGCCAGTCTAATTTATTAATTACGTTTAGAATGTTTAAACATTTCTAAAAGAACATTTGGCTAACAGTACCTCATTTTATTAAAGGAGCCCTGCAACAAGTTAAATAAATATTGTCAGTCTACAGGCACAACATAACCCATGCCCTGTACCAGCATCTTCTGAGTTAAAGGGCATGCTCTTTACCACATTCCCCACATCAGGCATAGTCCGTTTCACTCTGAAATTCCAGCTATCAGTCTGCTGTGCATTGTTCAGGCTTCAGTTCCCCCACTTTACCTGTGGCTGTGTATATTGCCACCTTTCTCCAGATCTTGTGCCACTTATCACATTCACAAATAACTGCAGGTTTCTTGCTTGTTGCAGGCGATTGTTGCCTTTTTGCAGTACTGTTTTATTACCACATTGTATAAAACTGCTTATTCCTCATTGGTTTGGCATTTGCTGTTGCCAAAACTCTTACTGTTAGAGTTTTTACATTTTCATTCCTTATCTGTGTAGATAGATATGGCAGAATTAGATTCCCTTATCTCTCATTTTTTTCACACTCTGCGGTAGCATTGTCGCCTAACAGTAAGATGCTGTCCGGTTCGATTCTCAGCTAGAGCATCTTCTGCGTGGAGACATGTGTGAATGGGCGTACCTTTCGTTGAAGGTTGTGCGTCAGGGTTGGTAACTCGGCACGTAAAAATCAACTATCAATCATTAGCGGACCGGAGTTCCGCTGTGGCGACCCCTAACCGGGAAAAGCCGAAAGACACAAATCTCTCATTTTTTTTCACACTCAGTGGTCCAGTAGTTATAAAAGAGGGGAAAAAGATGATAGTGATAGATTTGTTGTTGTAAGATGCTGTAAACAAGGGAGGAGGATTGCACTGGTATGTATGTATATTCCACCAAAAACTTTTGTTATGGAGCTTAAGAAACTTTTGAAAGAAGTTGTCAGCTTTCAGCAGGGAAAATTACTTTTAGATGGGAAATAGAACTTTATTTGTAACAGTGAGGATGTGACTTATAAGGAACATTTTCAGAAAAGAAGGTAAAGTTCTGGAGATTTATGAACATATTTGATATGGAAGATGTGATTTCCAGTAGTAGGAACTCTGAGAAAATTTCCTTATTATTCTTCAATGTACAAAAGATGGGCTAGGCTAGACAGAAATTGAATTTCACACGAACATGTGCATTTAATTGAAGGTTTTGACACATATCCAATCATTATTTCTGATCATACACCAATAAAAAGTATGATACAAATGCAGGGTTATGAAGTTAAAGGGAGACAGTGGTGCTTCCCCATCTACCTGTTAAAAAGAGCGGAATTTAAGGCATGGGTAGTGGAGATTAAGAGTTATTAGGGAAGATAGAAATTTCTTCAGAATCTAAAGCTAGTGAGTGGGATAAAATAAAGTGGAGTTTAAAAATAGGGTAGAAGTAGAAATAAATGAGATGTGGTTAAGAAGTAAGAAGAATTATTTAGATGGGTTGACAAAGGTTAAAGTATTGCAGAATAAGGGGAATCTCACAGAACAAGAAGAGGTACAATTGCAGAGTGTTAAAGAGAAAGTAAGAGAATATCTGTATAATATGTATGAGTTTAGAAAGATTTATGTTAAGCAATAATGCTTTTATAGTAAGACCAGAGCACAAAACTTTTACCACAATGACTTAGGCAACAGAAAGTAGAAAGGGTTGTTGCCAAACTTAGGGAGCTTATGACAAGAAAAATAACCAGAGATCCTGTAGAGGTATTAGAGATATTTTGGAAATATTATAAAAATGTGTATAAAGCAGAGACATGTGGAAATCAAGAACGAGTACAAATAAACGAGAGTCAACAATAACAGTTAAAATAGGAGGAGATGAGTTAAAAACAGTTGTGTATAATCAGTCTGCAGGAAAGTCTCCAGGAATAGAAGGTATTCCTATGGAAGTTTGGAAGCTAGGAGGGAAGAAAGTGATAAAAGATCTGGAAGGTTTTGTTTAACAGCATTTTAAACAGAGGGGAAGTATCTGCAGCCTATAAGAAAGCTGTGGTGGCTGTAATATCTAAGGACAGTGAAGACCCATCAGACCCAGCTTCATATAGGCCCATTTCAGTTTTAAACCATGATAATAAAGTGTTTGTTAGTAATAGCTATAAGACTGGCAAAGGTATTGCCAAAATTGATCGATATTGATCACTAGTTTTGTGGAGGGGAGGCAAACATTTGACAACATTAACAGAACAATAATGATCCCGAGGGAAACATACTGTAAGGAAATACCTTTGCTACTGGTGGGTTTTGTTACAGAAAAAGTATTTGACAGAATAAGCTGAAATTTTAGGGCAATGGAAGCATTTGCATTCCCTGATACAATAGTAAGGTTAATTAGGAGGATATATGAGGGATCGGAAGGAAAAATTAAAATGGGAGGGTGCCTCTCTGACAAGGTGTGTCTGAACAGAGGAACCAGGCAGGTGTGGCCTCTTTTTATTTACATTTGTTAACCGGGTAGAGTCTGGCTGGGCAAGTAGCCCGTTTTCAGCGGAGACCCGGGAGAGATAAGCTCCATAAGAATAGTGCAAAAAGATTACAAAAATTTTTTAAATTTTTAAAAAATTTACAAACAATATACAAAAAAGTTTGACAGTTGCCAACAATCATAATTTACAAAAAGGTGAATGTAAAACAGAAAACATTACATTTCTTAAGCCTTATTACAGACAGTAATATGAAACTCATTAGATATGTAATTAAAAACCACTATGTTATTTTTATTTGGTAGAAGTAAGACAAGAAGATAGCAGAATAGAAAATATTTGATCAAAGGCAGGAGAAATTTGCCAGGAGTATTACAGGAGCATAGCCATTGTTGAGTAAGGTATTCCTTTAGGAGTTTTTTTGAAGCTACGACTGTCTATGTTTTTTAAGATATTCTGGGGTAATAGGTTCCACTGTTTGGCTACTTTGAAGGAGAAGAGAGAGTCACCAAGGTAATTATGGGACTTTGTTTCTTTGAGTATAAGCTTATTAGATGATCTAAGGATCCTGGGGTTAGTATTTAGTTGCACTAGGTTGGAGAGTGCAGGACAGTTTTCAAGTTTGTGGATAGTACAGTGGGCAGTGGTGAGCTGATTGAGCAGTAACAGATTGGGAAATTCAAGCCAGTGTAGTTTTTGAAGAGCAAGGCAATGATGGGTCCTGTTGGGTATATTACCTTTCCCTTTGTTATTTGTTTTATATTTAGAGAAATTGGCAAAGAAAATAAGGGACTCAGAAATTCAAGGATATAATTAGTATTATAATCAAGAAAAGTTGGCTTTATTTGCAAACGATATTATTTTGTAACTGATAAAAGCAGAAAAAGACACCTCTGAGTTGTGGAACATTTTGAGACGGTTTCAAACCTTTTTTTAGGATATAAATTTAATGAAGATAAACCAAAGGGCATAGCTATAAACTATGTACCCATACATATATTGGTTCAGCAATACCCATACTTATGGGGACACTATAAAATGAAATACTTAGGTGTATGGATTAAAGAGGATTCTATTATGACAACTAAGGATATGTAGGAAGAGACTAAACAAAAGATAATACAAAAACTAAGAAACTGGAAGCTCTTGCTTGTGGATATGAATAGCAAGATACAAGCAGTGAAAATGTTTTTTAATTCTTTTAGTTTTATATACAGGCATATTTTTGTCAACCAGAGGAGAAGTTGTGGACAATAATTAATAAATTTATCTACTAGGGGAAAAAGGCAAGGGTAAAGTAGGATAAGCTGATCATCCCAACAGAACAAGGTGGTTTAGGATTATCTGATTTGAAGGGATATTTTAGAGTCAAACAGACTCATGTACAGACAGTCCCTGGGTTATGAAAAGAGTTATGTTTTTAAAGCTATTCTTAAGTCAAGTGCAAGTTGGAACATGTTTATATATATATATATATATATATATATATATATATATATATATATATATATATATATATATATCTATATATATATATATATATATATATATAAAAACACTCTATAATCCAGAAATTCTGAAATATCGTATTTCAGAATCCCGAGATTATAAAGCCGAAAGCTCAAAACTCCGAAACCCCAGAAGCATGAATTTCAAAATCCCGAAATCTAGAGATGTTGAAGTAACGCTTCTGGTGTTGTGCTGTGTAAATGGATAGTTGGAAGTTCAGGTAAGTATTTATGTTTAAGGGTTTTGGTTAGGGGCTTTAGTGTGTCATTGTATTTTGTTACTGTGATGTGTGTGTGCAAGGGGAATGTAGCTTGTACAGTGGTGTTTTCCTGTGTTTGTCTGTTTAGTGCGACATTGGAGTTAATATATTTAAGTGGGGGGGGTGCAGGGGGGCTTACCCCCCCCCCCGCTTGTATGTAGTATAGGTTTGTGTGTGGGGGAAAGATGTGTGTTTGTGTATGTGTGTGGTGTATGGTTGGTGTAGTTGTCGCAAATTTGAAATTTGCGCTTCTGGGGTTTCGGGATTTTAAGCTTTTGGCTTTATGATCGCGATATTCTGAAATTTGATATTTCAGGATTTCATGATTGTAAAGTGAACCTATATATATATATATATATATATATATATATATATATATATATATATATATATAAAAACACACACACACACATACATTACCTTTGTTTTCTTATAAAATGCTTGAGAAAGCAAACATTATAAAATGCTTAAGACACACACTAAAACATCTTAAAATGTATTAATACTGTACTGGATGCAATTTCTTGAAGTAGGGATTAAGGGAGGAATACACAGAGCATTTTTTTTCCATTATTAATACTTTTATAGCAGCTGAGGCCTCTCATTAACTGCACAGTAAATTTTGGTAAATCTCTCCGTATTAGGATCTTACTCCCCTAATTTTGACACCCCTGCTTCAGTGAGGCAAAAGGCTTTAGCTAACTCTTTCATCGTAAATTTTTTTTGGTTCTGGAGTGTCAAGGTCGTCATTATCCTCCACTGCTTCCATCTGCTTCTGTAATTCAGTAAGGTCTTCATTGCTCAGTTCTTTGCCATGGGAAGCCAATAACTCAACAACATCATTTTCGATTGCCAGTTTCAACCACAGCTTGCCTAACTTCTGCGATGTCGTCTGCTGTAAACCCGTGAACCTCATATGCCAATTGTGGACACAGTTTGTTCCACATTCCTTTCATATTTGACTTTTTCATTTCATTCCAGGAATTACCAATGTTTTTATGGCATCATAAATATTATAAATCTTCCAGAAATCTCTTAAGGTTGTCACTTTATCTTGTGTAGCATTGACTGCTTGTGAGAAGGTCTGCAGTAAATAATAGGTCTTAAATGACGCTATTACTGCCTGGTACATTGGCTGCAGTAGAGATGTGGTGTTAAGTGGCAAAAATACCACTTTTATATTGGGGTGACGGTCATCTAAAATGCTTGGATGTCCGGGTGCATTATGGAGTACAAGGAGAATCTTAAAGGGAATTTTTTCCCAAGCAGTAACGTTCAATGGCAGGGATGAAATGGTTCAAGAACCATTCTTCAAAGATGACAATTGTAACCCAAGCCTTTGAATGTGCCATCCAAATAATGGGAGTGGCTGCCTTTATGATACCTCTAAGTGCCCTTGGATTCAGGCAGTGATACACAAGCAAAGACTTTAGCTTGAAATCCCCAGATGCATTCTCTCTCCAAGCAATAACATTAGCCTATCATTTGATGCTTTATGCCCTGGTGCACTTTTTTTCCTATTTTGAAATGTAGGTTTTTTTCAGGCATTTTTTTTCCAAAATAACCCAGTTTCAATACATTAAAATTTTGATCTAGGGTATAACCTATAACCTGCCTCCTCAATGATTTTTGTCAGCATTTCAGGAAATGAACTCGTGGCACTTTCATTGGCACTTGCGGCTTCATCTTGTACTGTAATGTATTGCAAATTTACTCTCACTTTAAAGCAGTTGAACCAGCCCCTACTGGCTACAAATACTTCATCACACACAACATTTTCTTCCTAACCTTCACAAGCTTTTAAATCACTGAAGAGGCTTCCAGCCTTTGACTGCACTAACGAAAGGCTAATAAGAATATTATGCTGATTTTGATCTTCTAATTAAATCATCAGTTACTTTTCCATTTCAGTAATTAAACGACTATGTTGTTTGGTAATAATTGTAGCTTTCATTGCCACAGATCCTTTCACATTATCCATTATTTTCACTTTATCTTATACAATTATTGCGATTGTTGATTAACTGTAGCCTAACACTTTGGAAGTGACTGATGGTATTTCACCTCTTTCCGATCGCTTTATTATTTCCACTTTTTGTTCAATAGTGATTGTTTTCCTTTTCTTTGATGCATCATCTGCACTAGCATCAAATTTACGCTTTTGAGGCATTTTTACAAGGGTACTATAAATACCTGTAAGAGGAAAATATACTGTAAGATAGATACTGTATAAAGTTATACACACTCAAAAATGCATTATTCAAACTGGCGGAAATTTGCTTCCTCAAGCTGACAAATTGCTTAAGGCACATAATGTTTTTATGAACACGCCTTCATACCTATGAAGCATTGTATGTACAGTAAGTCAATTTTTTTAAGATAATAAGCTTTATGGTAGTCGGTTCGTAAGTGGGGGTATTAAATAAGTCGATCATTCTTATTTTGGGGACTTCCTGTACATAACACAAACAGAAACCTTTAATGCAAAGTGGAAAGGGATAATGATGAAGCTGGGGAAATTGAAGACATAAGGAGAGTGTGGGATTTTGGAAGCAGGTCCTTAGGAAGAATAACTGCCATACAGAATAAATATTATATTTAGAAAGTAGCAGAAAGTATTCTAAGAACTAAGTAAACACAAGACTTGAAAAAGGAGATTTTGCTGATAGGGAATACTGCATTTAGGGGTACAGAGAATAAGGAAGATGGAATTTACTTGAGATAACTGGCAAAGAAACCCAGGTATTTTGAGCAAATAACTAGACAGAGAAAGGTAATAGAATTGGAAGAGGCCCAGAAGACATTTGGACTGCAAGCAAGAGACTGCCTTCCCTATCAGGGATTGATATCAGAGTATAAGCAAAGAGAAAGGGATTGGAGAATCCCAAGTGAAATACCTGGTCTAGTAGCGTTTTCATTTGAACCTAGAAAAGATGCTGCTGTTAAGGCATGTAAAATATTTCATGATAACTATAGGAACCAATTGGAGGAAGTTAGAAAACCTTTGGCCTAAAGCAGATGCCCTATGCTGACCGCCTTAAAAAACTCCAGCTATACTCTGTCGCATATCGTCTACTCAGAGGCGATCTCTGCTTAACATACAAGGCCATGTCAAACCTAGAGCTGTTGGACATGCTACACTTAAAGAAATCCCAATCTCTCAGAGCCACACGCTCCAGGGATCTAAACCTTGTCATCACAATAAACAAAACATGCTGGAGGGATAGGTTCCTGACCCAGAGACTTCCCAGACTCTGGAATAGATTGCCCATACATGTCAAGAACAGTGCCTCTTTAGCCCTCTTCAAAATGAACCTTTACAATTGGATGGGAGAAAGGAAATTCACCCCAGGGATCACGTCAGTCGCCCTGCTAGACAGGGGTCCAGGGAAGTAAATAGTGTGGGAAGAAATAGCCATGGGAATTGTTATGGCTAGGCTTGTATAGGCCCTAGGGCTGATAGCCTAGTACCAACCTATGAACCTATAAGAGAATGGATAAGCAGTTTGGATGAAAACAATGGAGAACCTATGTATGACTCCCAGATTTGCAACAAATTCTAGAAGGTTTAGGATTTTTGCTTGGAAGTGTCTACCAAGTTATATTCGTACCTCAAGCAGACTCCAAAAGAATTTTTCCTCAAGTAGATGCCAAATGTTGAAGATGTGATGGAGAAGAAAGAGATAACTAGGCACGTATGTGTGGAACAAATGTTGAAGATGTGATGGAGAAGAAAGAGATAACTAGGCACGTATGTGTGGAACAAATGTTGAAGATGTGATGGAGAAGAAAGAGATAACTAGGCACATATGTGTGAAAGTATAATGAGCTGGCAGACTTCCCTACAGAGCACAACATCAGTAATTTCGGGTGAGCAAGTGTGCAACTAAGGAAGTATTTTTTTTGAGCTGGAATACAGGATTTGAACTGCCTACACATATATACTAAGACCTTGTTAAGTTTAATTGTGGTGGCTGCCAAAAGTGTGATTACTAGAAAATGGAAGTCAAAGTCTAAACCAACCATACTAGTAGTAGTGAATATAATAACAGAGATAAAAGAACTGGAAGAGGGATCTTTTGAAAAGGGTAGGAGCACATTACATAAATTGAAATTGTGGGAACAATGCATTCAGAGTAATGTTTTGAAGGAGGAGTGAGGTTTAAGGGAAGGTAGGAAATGAGCAATTTATGTAATGTTGAATTGATGATAAATACGCAAAAGAATATATGTGATGTATAATTTTTTAACTAAAAACGTATTGTGCTTTTTTTATATAAATGTATGTTTGCATATGCTTTAAGTAATAATAAAATATATGTGTTAATAGATCAATTTTATGATGTTTTTTCAGCCATGGCGTAGGCCACGGTTGTTTGAACAAAGGTTATATTTGATTTCTTGGGGAGTTTAAAACAGCTAGTCAATCAGCATGTCTTTCTGTGGTTGCAGATAACTGACAAGGATGTGGGATAAACTTGCATAACAGCATAGTTATTAGATGTAAGGCTTGAACACCTGGCTGTGGAACTGTTAGAAGCAACAGAGCTGCTGTGTCACTGTTGTGCCCACTACAGGGGCTGCCTTTTCAGATGCATGTTTTTGGTGTACATGTACTGTGGGAATTTGAAGCAAGCCTATTTGTCTCTTAGAACATTTTTAGAAAGCAGTGTTCTGTGAACATGCATTACGCGATTCAGATCTCCTTCTGTTTTACTTTTTTGAAGGGCATCCTTTTCATCTCTTTGTTTGCCTGTTCTTGGTTTTGGTGCTATAATATGTCGCATTAATTATATCTTTGGAAATAAGTTAGTAGTGATAAATGAGTAATTTACCATGTCTGCAGACACAGTTCATAGGTGTATACCAGGCTAATGACCACATGGGCCCTTATAAGCCAAATGTGAGCCACAAATTTGATTTATGTAGAGGGTGATTTACTGACTGCATCTGCCCAGAGACATAGGCACCAGACCAGGGGTGAATTCCGATTACCCATTCAACTTCCACCTAAATAGGGTTAGGGAGGAACTGTGCTTCACATGGATGGAGAACCTATTCCAGAGAACGGGAATCCTTTGAGAAACATATCTGCTTCACTAACATGGCCTATTTATGTCACAAGCAAAATTAAGGTATTTTGATCTAGTAGTTTTGAAGCTGTTTGTTTTGTGAATATGCAAAATTTTATTCAAAACAGGGTCCAGGGATGCCTTGTGTGCTAGGCAAATATCACCTTTCAGAAGTCTGTATGATACCAACTAAACAGACAGGGCTATGAGGCGATTAGTGTAGGACAGTGTGTTTACTCCCTGTATTCTTTTTGTAAGGAACCTTTGTGGACATTCCAGTTGCTGCATGTGTCTGGTGAGTTACAAATCAAAGGGATCATTATACTCTGATGGGTATGATGAGGGCTGAGTGCAGTGAGTCAATGACCTCTGTGGACCTAGGTGCCATGCCCTTCCTTATGAGTTGAGCAAAATCGAAGGATTTTCTTACTACCTGGGACACATGTTGGTCAAAGGTTAGGTTGTTGTCTACATGAATTTCCAGATCTCTGACTAGGAAATCAACTTTTAGGGTGTTTTACTGACAATGTAGCTACTCTAGGTGGCTGACTTCCCAAAAGGTACCTTAATGTATTTCTTGTCACTGGGTTTTAAGTCATGGCTTTGGCAGTAAGCATTTGTTTGTGTTTAGACTGTCCTGAATGGTGCTCTCGTCTTGGGGAAGTTCAGTGACTGCTTACAGTTTGCAGTGAACTTGGTCAAACTGAGGCCTTTGACATTGGCTTTGACCTCCGAGAAATAGATGCCAAAGAGGAGCTTGCACACCAGAGAGCCCTGAGGGACTCCACTGGTGATCAGCCTGTTTGCGGAAGTGGCCTCACCAATTCTAACATTTTGGGTTCTGTTTGTGAGCCAATGAGCTATCCAGTGTATTATACAGGGATTTGTGCTTGTTGACAATGCCTGAGTAGGGAATTGTAGCAAATGCTTTAGCCAGATCTAAGTAGGCAGTATGCACTGCTTTCCCGTCATCCATCGCCTTAGTGTCCTTTACATAGAAGTCCACCAGGTTGAGTAAGCATGACATTTGATAAAGCCAAACTTGGATGGATCCAGTGTCTAGAGGTCTCCTATGTCCTTGTTGATAATTTTATCGATAATTCTTTCCATAACTTTACAAATAAGACTAGTCAGACTAACGGGTCTGTAGTTTCCAGGATCTGTTGTAGGTCCTCCCTTATGGGGGGGGGTGACCATCAGTCCTTCATTCTTGTGGTACAAAACCTGTTTTAAGACTATAGTTAAATAGGGCCTCCAGGGGTCCTGATAGAACATAATTTAGACTGTTCAGGAGACATCCTGGGATGTTATCAGGGCCAATTGAGGCAGTGTTCATGGCTATAGTGATAGCAGCCAGTACAGGTTCCCTAGTTATATTTGGAGGCGTTATATTTGAGGGGATTTCTTGGAGGATGGTTGGGGTTGAGACGGGGTAATGCTGAAACTTAATTTGTCCACTAACAGTTTTGCTATATCACCAGGCTCGATGAATGTGGCACCATTAACCACCAGTTCAGCACATTGCTGTGTGCTTCCCTTGAGGTTTCTGATGTAGCTGAAGAAGGCCTTATGGTTATCTTTCACATGGGAGGCCATCCTAACCTCAGTGTTGGCTTTGTTTGACCTAATTAGTTCTCTTAGTTGCCTGTTTAGTTTGATTATAGAGATTTTGTCTTGTCTTTATGGGAATTGCAATTCTTGATTTTTGCCAAAATGTTTTTTTTTTCCTTTTTTGTGTATCCTGTTTAATTTGGGATGCCACCATGGCTGTTTGTTTTTGTAGCTAGTTCTGGGTTTATTTCTGGTAGGTGTAACAGCTTCTGTACTGCCATTGACATGTTTGTACAGAGTTTCTGAGAGCAATTCAGTGTAGGCTGCTGTGTTCTCAGATTGACAAATCATCATTTAATGAAAGATAGTTTGCCTTGGAATGATTCCTATCTGTTACTGGCTTTACCGGGGTTACATAGGTGATTTTGATTGCGAAGGAAACAGTTTTATGGTTGGCCCTTACCATTTGGGATGAGATGTTAGGGGAGGTGCAGCATTCTTTAATATTTGTGAGTACGAGGTCCCGAATGTTAGAGCCTGTAATACATGTATTCACTATTTGATCAAGGGTTTTTGTATTTACAAAGTCCAGGAATCTCTTGTGCATGCAGATTTAAGGCCATGTAGGATTCCCAGTGTATAGAGGGGTAATTAAAGTCTGCCATGAGTGGGGTGTTACTTCAAATGGCAAAGGTCTCCAGAAGGTCAAAGTTTGCATTGTTAGCTTCTTGAGACATAGAGGATGACCTGTAGTTAGCTAGGATATGTCCTGTCAAACTGACAAATATTGAATCCCCTTAGAGTGATGTTAGAGAAACAGGCAGTTGTTAAAATCAATCATCTTTTGCACATATTGTGGTATCATCCTTGGTTATGGTAGTATGCTGTTTAATGCTAGGCTCATACAAGCCTGAGACATGCAATCTTAGAGTTCAATAATATCTCTTTATATTGTTCAGGGGGTATGGCTCAGGTTATTTACACCTACGTGTACTATGATGGGGTCATACTGGAACCTGTGGTGTAATGACTTGAGTGCATGCATGATTTGGTAGATCCTGGCTTCAGATAAGCAACTACCCATTATCTTCTCCTTGTTCAGCCTGGTTAGAGGGATATCAGTATGTCTTAAAATGGAGTCTGTTATGATGAGAGTCCTGGGAAGTGTATTTGTTTGCCTTAGGGGCTTAGTTGGGGCTAAATTGAGTGTGACTATATGTGTGGTGTTTGTTGTTGCTTTGCCTGAGTATCTTTGGGCTTGTTGAGGTCTAGGTTTGCTAACAGGCAGTCTAAGTGATCTTTGTTGTTTATGAAGGTTGCCTTTAAGTGCCTCAGCATATGCTAGTCTGTGTGTGTGTGTGTGTGTGTGTGTGTGTGTGTGTGTGTGTGTGTGTGTGTGTGTGTGTGTGTTGTTTTGACAACCTGATGTGGGCTTGTGTGTGAGATGTTAGCCTCCGGTGTTATTGTGTAAGTACACCTCTTGTGTACGGTGTGTGCTCCTTTAAGGATTAAGTGGTTGTTAGTAAACGTGATACAATTGCTACATTGTCTCTAGATGCCCATATATGTCAAGGTGGCTGCAGAGAAGACAGGAAATTGGATATCCATGCTGTCCAGTCCTTTGATTGGGGAGCTACAAGGGGGTGTATTCAGGTTAGAAGGCCATTAACGATGCTTTGTTGGTGCAGACTAATTAGGGCACTTAGCTGAGACAGATTATGCTAAACAATAGTAAATTCTACTAACTTTAATGTTTATATAATACTGAATCCTACTAAATCTATAGGTATTGCCACTTGATACCCAATTAGCTGCTCTAAGCTTGTCACTGCAAGGTATTTGCTGTATATGTACTACTTTACAGGGTACAGTTTTATGACCATTCTATTGCTGCTGTACAGGGCACCGCTATTCACTTCTGCTTTGTGACCAGCTCCGTGCAAACATACTGAATTTCTAGCAGCACAGGAAAAAATGGCCAGTAAAATGGCTACACTATGAGCCTTTTTGTTTATTTCTCAGTTGAGGCAGACTAGGCAAACATCTCCTGCCACAAGACGAGTAAGCCCAGTCCTCCTAATTTAAAAATACAGTAGAAGTGACACACAAGCCCAGTGCTACCACAAACCAGTCCAAAAACTAGCTGGAAATCCCTTGCTGAAGTCAATTTCAAGACAGTCTTACAGCAGTATAAGTGAGAAAGAGCAATTATTTATTTATTTTTTTACAAAGAATACAGTGAAATGCACAAATAAAAGCAGGCAACAGTAGCAATCACTCAGAATAACTTAAGGAAATGAGATTTACCAATCAAAAGTACTTAGCTTTGCCTCAGTGGCACTGGATACAAGTAAAAGACTTCTGGACCACAGGCTTGGATGCAGATCTAGATAATGATCAAATGGGGCCCTAGGCAGGCTAATGGATCCGGGCCCCCTTAAACAGCCTGTCTGCAGCCATCCCAGTGTCCCTCCCCTTACTTGGCTATTTCTTCTCAGTTGTCATAAACATCATTCAAACCTCTCAGTGTGCATACTGTTTTCCATTTTACTGTTGCAATGATTACATATATTTGGATTTAATTTAAAACTTTTATTTCAGATTTTATAGCACACTTCTAAACATTTGCTAAACAAAACAGTAAAACAATACAGTCTAACAATGAAAACAGACTTATCATTAACATCAAACTTCTCTGCCATTGAAACAGCATTGAAACCCACATTCAGAGAAAATGCATCTGGCCCAAGGCAGATAAAGTTTACCTTTGGGCTGTTTTCAAACCATAGGCCTCTTGCACATATTTTAGGGTCATGCATACATGCAGGTGTTATTTTATTCACCTTTCTGATTGTGTTAAATTATATTCCTTGTATAATACAGCATCACTTGTAAAAGTGTGTTTTAAATTTATAGTTTAAACATGTTTCTGGTAAGTAATGAAACAAAACGTATGAACCAGTAATGACAAAACTGCCCATTTCAGAACTTTTCAACCATAAAAGGTCACTCAGACTTCTGTCATTACAATCCACCAATATCAGTCAATATGCACAGTCTCTGCAGAAGTAAAAGTCATCTGAAAAAATTCCATATTAGAGATGTGTAACTAATGAAGAAGTTGCTGCTTGCAAACAACTTAATATTTCAGTGTTTCATCTACAAATTTGATGCCTGCTGCCATTGTAGAATAAACTGCCTGTGTTACATAAAAAATGGTAAGCTTGTGATATTGCAGTAGGGAATGCATGGCAAACCAACAACAGTTTTATAGTTACTAAGCAATCTCATCCAAAAGAGTACATACCCCCCCCCCTTTAAGTACAACACAATATCAGCAATTCTTGTACATTCTGTGGGATTAGAACCCACAGCCATCTGCATGTAAAGCAAGTATGCTACCTGTTGTGCTACTAACAATGTTTTTAAATTCGATAGCACAATAGTGATGACCATCTGCTAAGCAGAACCGTTGCACACTGTAAACAGATTTAGCATGAGCAGCAGTAAACTTCTCTTCCCTTGAAGCTCACAATTCCTTGAAAATGCACTGAAACTCAAATTTTTTAGCAGCTTGGTAGTTGGGGTAGAGGATTCAGGCTCTTGTTTCCTGTAACTAAGGTACAGGGTTTGAACCTGAGCAAATGAACTTACCTGCCATCCTTAACGAGGGCATTATACACGCACATGCACACACATGCATGCACACGCACACACGCATGAGTGCACACACCACATCTATATGTGCTGTAGAAGAATCGGGTCCAGGCAGTAAACATGTCTACATTTCACGTGTGGAAGCAACACAAGAATGTCTTCTTGTATTTAAATTTCGCACACGGAATGCAGAAAGGAAGAAGCAAACAAGTCCATGCGATGATGATGCATGGAGAGAAGCAACAGGTGTGTGCAATGACAACACACTGACACAGATGGCATACTTAAAAAAGAACAGCCTTAAAAAATCACATGTAATTTTTTTGTTTTTTATTTTTAATTAAAAAAGTAAATATGACAGCACCCCAGCCAGTGGGCCCTAGGCGACTGCTTAGGTCTCCTAGTGCTGGATCCAACTCTGCTTGGATACCAAGCTTTGCTGAGCTCTAGGAAAATGAGCAGGAGACAATATGTAGTAAAGAAGGTTTAGTCAAGGGCAGTACTAGTTTACTGGGTGGGTACTTAGTATTATGGATCTATGAAAAACAATAGGTGGGAAGAGTACTTAAACAGTCTGTACAACAGACAACAGCAGTGAAAGAGGGGAAGTAGGGACGTTGGAAATACAAATCATTGGCGGAGGCCAGAGAGACAGCCTTGTAAAACCACAACAGGAAACGGGTGGAATGGGTTGGAAAAAATAAAGGAAGAAGCAGGCTAGCTAGAAAGGGATCCAATGAAGTAAAGCCAATACTGGAGCTCATTTAGAAACTTTAGCTTAATGTCTCAGTCCGAGGTGGGGCAGACACAAAGAACAGTGGAACAGAATGGAATGCAGCTTCTCTGAGCTACATGTCAATGACCCCAGGCAGGTTAGAATTTCAGAAACATTTAAGCCAGTAACCATCCAGGGTTAAATGACATGGTATCTTTAAAGCCATTTCTGAAACTCAGGTCTGCTAAATTATAAACCACAACAGTATAACGACAATTATTACATTAAATTAATTATAGAGCAATATTCATATAAATACTTATATTTTATATAGTCAGTTTATTTATTTATTTATATAATCATTCTTGCTTTTTCCACTAGATGGTGTAATTTCATGCTACCTTATTTTACCATTTTTTACATAATTTCATGTTTTATAACATGAGTATTTTATGTGGACAATTCACACAATACACCCTACTTGATGCATTTTACATTACAAAAGTTTTAAGACTGATTTCATGTTACAGGTTTTATTTCATTCATCTCATACATTCTGTATTTTAATTCATTTAAATTGAACCTTCATTGTTAATTGTTTAATTGATCAATGCTTCTTATTGGTTAATTTCCATTTGAAAATGTATTTAACATGGCCTTTGGGACGGTACATACCTATCTGACGAAGTCTGTAAGACGAAAACGTAAGGGGAACTGTTTTTACAACGTTTATGTGCCTGATGTGCTTTGTGCTTTTAAACCACTGTTTTCGTGTGCATTTTGGATTAAACTTCTATTGAGTGGACCAGCTGGTTTCCTGTGCCTTTATACAGATTATTAGTAACTTTTGGGCATTTTCAACCACTTTTATACATTAATTTCAGAAACTTTAGCTTAATGTCTCAATGGGGGATGGGACAGACGCAAAGAACAGGGGAACAAAAAGGTACTGGAATTCAACTTTAAGCAGGTGAACGATAAGCAGAATATAAAACTCTAGGGACAAAATTGGCATATCAACAACTTTAAAAGCACTGAAGCACAAATCCTGCAACAGAAAAAAAACAGTTTTCTGTCTACTGTTTAAGGCATCAGACTATGTTGAAATTTACCAGTAACATTGTTTACAGAAAAATACAGTAATAGATAACTATATAAGGCTCAAATCTGGAAGTAGTGTACAATTCTGCCACTACTGTGAATGAAACTACAAGACTAAGGCCAGCAGGGTTTAATTTTACATGTAATTCTACTTGTGAAGATAGAACTTCAGTACAGTGTAGAAACACAGTTTTCCCACAACTGCAAATTAAACTACAAGACTTGCATCCCACTATAAACTAAAACATGGGAAAAAATATTGAAAAATACAAAGAAGTATCACGTCATAGATCACTATAAGTGCCAATATTTGAGCAGAAATTTAATAATAGTGTTTTTTTTCTCTTTCTTTTTTGATGAAAAGCTTGTTACTCACAGTTCAGGGCTTCTCACACCTCTGCAAGGCTTGCATAAAAGACCTTTTTATAAGTAACACATGAATTAATTTTATTATGGTAAGGGATATGTTTTAGGATTTATTTTAACCATTTAAAAGACATCCTATTACAAAGCTAAGATTAGATGAACCATTCTGTAGTTTTGTTAAAAAGAGCTATAAGTAAATGATTGCAGATAATGCAAAAGTGAAACACATAGCAATCCTTAACATTTTCTTATGACGCAGGCATGACTTGTTGAGATGGATTTTCTTCCTGGGCTGGCAGTCCACCAGGCAGCAGTCTGAGTAACACAGGTGTTTAACAGAAAGGCTCCCTAGGACAATCACATATGGAAAAGACTTCTGAAACTTGTTTTTAGCAGTGCTAAAAAACAGGATAATTAAATATAGAGGATTATGATCAGGTTGCAGATCATAACCTGTTTATTACATGTTTAAGACATGGATGCTTTGCTCTCAAGGTGAATTTCTTGGCATCCATGGCAAGAACACATAACTGAGAGTTTAATCGAGAGGATAGTTAAGTATAGAGGATTATGATCAGGTCGCAGATCATTACCTGTTTATTACGTGTTTAAGACATGAATGCTTCGCTCTCAAGGTGAATTTCTTGGCATCCATGGCAAGAACACATAATCGAGAGTTTTAATCAAGTAGTGCATGAAGGTCCATGTACTACTATTTACAAAAAAAAGAGAGAGAAAAAAATAATGTTAAGTGTTTTGATGGCTTTCAAAGATGTAAATCACTTGATGGGGCACTGTCAGAAACACAGTGTAACATTTTCTGTTACATTTACAATCACCTTTCGTGGCTCTCAACGGTCCAGATGTGCACAGAATCTCCAGGTTTTTACCTCATTTGTTTGGTCTGATCCTCATAAAGTCCATGGTTGACAAATCACAGAGGACTGAAGTCACTGAATAGTGACATCCATTTGAGGTTCTGATTTCATACAATTTAAAAAAAACATCTGCCAAAGACAACCTGCTATTTCAGTTGCTTTTTTAAGTTTGTAAGAGGAAGGGACACATTACCCCTTCAGACAGCAGCACTGCTTCTGTCATTTACTGGTAAGTACCGGCCGATTTGAATATTTAGTGCTAGGACCCAACCTTGTCTCGTGCCACTTTAATGCTTAACTGATTTGTGAATTTTGGAGTGTATTCACCATGCTTCATGCATGACAAAAAAGTTAATGCCATTATACAGTAAGCTCTCAGTTAACCGGCACCCGTGGGGATTGGTAGTTGCCGGATAACTTTAGTTTCTGGTTGCTTGAAAGTTACAATTAAAAACAGGCCTGCACCTTATACTATTTGTTTGGTTTGACTTGTTCTTAGATTGGAGAAAGAAGGAATATATTCCTATCTTCCTTTTTAAAATACTAAAATTCTAAAAACATAAGGTATGTTTTTTATGGGGGAAACAAAGTGCAATACATGAAAATTGTACTGTAATTCTTTGGTATTTTTTATCGGTTGATTGAGAGTGCCAGTTTCATGAGTTCCGGTTAACTGAGAGTTTACTGTACATTGAGTTCTGAAAGTTTTCTTTCTTTAAATGTTTTATTTGTGTGATTCAACTGGGGGCAGTAGCAATAAACAACAGTGTGACTTCTGCAGACATAGGTGTTAACAGTTTTCACCAGATAAGAATATTACACTGGTTAAGGTCCATTTCAGAAGTTCCAGTAAAAGATCTCCGGATATTGTAGGCAGACATATAATATTATTATATGCACGTATCTATTTGTACTAATCAGTAATGCTGGCACGTACGTGAATCTGCAGCGACACTTTCTTCATCACTTCATCAGCCTTTGCCCATGATGCCTGTCGCCTGCTCCATCTGTCATATTAGTGCATTGGGCTGGAACTGCTGCACACATCAAATTCTGTTTGGAGTTTGGATTTTGTGATGGTCCACACACTCTACCCCTTTTTCAGAGTCTGTTTTGAACTCATGGCTGGCCACTTCGCAGCCAGGTTTTACTCCCAAACCCAACCATCACTGACAAAGACATCCCCTCCTCCTCTTTAACAACAGTGCAACCAAACTACTTTAGTTGATATGACTTGTTTGCATATTATTTTTCTACTATTTCACACTGGTTGGAGCACATTCTTTATGTTCTCTGTGTCTCCTATTTCTTTTTTTCATACAGTCTCTGATGCAGTTACACAGAATTTAGTTATTACAAATGATTTTCGCTCTGTACAGGGATGCAGCTAAATGGTGGTTCAAAATGTTTTTTTCTAAATCTACATAATAAAGTTTTTTTTAACCATAATCATCTGATGATTGATTTACTTTTACAGTAAATCCCTTTTTAGCCCTCCAGCTGGTGTCCATTTAAATTTAGTGCATCTGTTCCAGGATTGTTGACTTAAATGCTGGGAAACTGTTTATAGACAGTGTGACAGCTCTGCTTTCTCATTGTAATGCCAAGTGATTTATGGAGTCTGTTATAGAAGAATAATATGATACATTATGAGTTTTGTCAATTGTTTGTCATAGGAGAAATTGAAAAGCAGTGTCTGCACTGCCACTTAAAATATAAGAAATGTTTTCTTAGTCAAGGAGAGGAGGAGATGAGTCATTTTACTGTTTGACACTGACTGCAGTTGAAAATCTTAAGAGCTTCTGACAAGACAGAATGGTTCCAAATAGTCCTTAATAACTGTGCATGTAGTTTCATGGCTAGGTTTGGAATGAATCCACATGCCTAATACAAACATAAACAGCAGTTTGCGCTGTTATTGAATTCTTCTGGTCACTTTTTGAACTGCATCAGATACCTCCTTGAGTTGTTGCTACTGTCTTATGACAACACTTCAGAGACAGTTAAGGAAGAAAAGTAGGAGCCATTCATGTAACGCACTGGAAAATAACTAAGATGGTGACAGAAACAGGAAGACTTGTTTACTGTGTTTTACAACATGACATTTTCCTTTCCATTTCAGCAATGCTGCATTTTTGGTAATTTATTTTATTTTGTTTTACATTTGTTTACTGGGATGTCCAACTAGGATAAGGCCCATTTTCAGTGGAGGCCTGGGGAGAGAAGCTCCACATATAGAGATTATACAAAACTTGTACAAGAAATTATACAAAAAATTACAAGACATACAGTACACCAGAAATTACATTCTATGCTATTATAGCTGACATTTGTATTATGCAATCATCTGATATAATTCCTTATTATAGTGTAGACATTGTACTTTCTCAAAGTAAGCTGAAATAGGGTTTGTAGGGGTAAACTGGATAGAAAAAGATGAGGTTAGAGATTATCTAGACATGAGAGAGAGCATAGAGTATGAGGTGGTGAGGGAAGAAGAAAGAGTACGACCAGAAACTATTAAAACTAGTTAGCCCGGAGTAGTACAGGAGCAATGCCAGGTGTCATTAAGATAATGTTTAAGAATCTTTTTGAATTGGTTTGTATTTGTGTTGGTTCTGGTGCTGTGAGCTAGTGAATTCCACCTTGTTGCTACCTGATGAAAAAATAGGGAGTCCCCTGCTGAAAGCAGAGATCTATTTCTTGAGCGAAGACTTTGATTTGTGTTATGGAGCTGGCGAATATTTAGAAGGTCAGGGTCTTTTTCAGGTTGATATACTAGTTTGTGTGCTAAGGTCAATTGGTTGTAGGATAGATGTTGTGGGAGTTCTAACCAGGAGAGTTTTTTTTTAAGGAGTAACAGTGTTGGGTATGATGTGGGCAGTCAGTTGCAAATGTAACTATTTTATTGTAGCTTGTTTTATTGGGGTTGACCTGTGAAAGAATTAGTATTAGCAGAGTTGTTTCTTTATGCCCTAATTGTCCCCTGTAAATGTTCATCAGGCAGTAGAGGGGATCATCACCCACTTCTATGAGTGATATTGCCCAAGTAGTTCCCCCCTTGAAAGCACATATCTGTCTCCATGTGTAGTTGTTACTGCTTGAACGCATGACCCCCCCACAGCTTCCATCCTGAGAGAGGCAAGTAGAGTCTGTCTTTCCACTCCTTCACCTACCCTGTTGGCTCCTTCTTCACAAGGGCTGCTGACCTGGGCCCATGTGGGTCTTAGGGTTGTGTGGAAGTATGACAGGCACCCCGACACACACACACACACACACACACACACACACACACACACACACACACACACACACACACACACACAAAGTCATTCCACATGAGCGCACACGCACTCCCCCAACCTACTCCTTAAGTAATCCCCCATCTGTGACTTCACCCAGGCATGCACACTCTTATGTGCACTCACAAGTGCAGCCCCTCACCTACACATGCAATTACACACCCCTAAACATTACTAGATCACCTAACTCCCAAGAACTTATGTCCACCATGATGGATGAGCACTGGAGTGGCCATGCTACTATGTGCAGGCGGTTCTGGTGGATAAGCACATTGCTAATTATTACCAGCCTCTCCCCCAGAATACCTAGCATTTAGCACAGCTGCAGGGGCAACTCACCACTGCATTGCATGTCATCATTTTGAAGCACTATGGTATGGTAGGTAGAATACAAAAAATAGAAGTGTGCACATTGTTTACATCTTTGCTGTACATTTCTGAATTTAGGCCTTGGTCTTTCATCTACATTTCTATTTGTGAGTGCATTGTATCATTGTTAGGACTTTATCGTATCTGACATTTTGTTGTTAGGAGATTGTCTTCCCCTTTGGTACAGATTTTTAAATGTACCTGTGGCAAACAAGTAACCCCCTAAGCATATTTCTGCATTTTTTTATTTAATCATCATACACTCCCATGAGGGTTCCTGGGTTGTGTTACGTTTATATCAAAATGCTTAGGTTAAGGTGACGTTTTTTCTTATATTGGATTAAATATGTATTTATTTGGATGTCTTGTGTTGTGTTCAGGTGAGATGGATCATTTCAGTTTTACCTACAGTGTTCTTTGGATCACATCTTTCATTTTAATTTCAGTTTTACTTTTGAATATTTGTTAAAGTGTTACTGCCAAAATTAGTTGTTTGATGTTTTATATATATATATATATATATATATATATATATATATATTATATATATATATATATATATATATATATATATATTTAGTTTTTAAGTGTGGATTTGCTTCCTGGTGGTATTTGGTTATTGATTTTTTTTTGGGTTGAGGATTGTTTGGGGGTGTTGTTGGGGGCGGCTTACTTTTAAACACTCTTATTTTGTTTTTATGTTTCATGTGACTTGCATCTTATAATGGACATTTGAGTTGTTATATCATAGGGGAAGCTTTTATTTTCTTGTTTGGGGACAAGCCATAATGTGGACACTTGTGACCATTGTTTGAAATTTTATAACCACCAGTGGTACATTTAAAAACAGTAGCTTCACTTTTGGATAGTAAAATTGTACAGGAACTACAAAAGTGGAGTAGTTCTAGGGCTGCTAATTCAGCTACAATGAAAATGGAAGAAGAAAAAGTAGGGAAGTCATTTGAAAAGGCAGCAGTACTGGAGCTACATAAAAGGTCCAGACTGAGCTTTATGGAAGAAGCACATGCAACTTTCAAGTCTTCCATATCTGGGTAATAAAAAAAAGGAAGCTGTCAGTGTTAACCCAGGAGTCTTATAAAGCTAAACAACCAAGCCCCAATGTTGGCATCTTCAGGATAACCACATAAAGTTTCTGCCTAACTTCAATTTCTCCAGACTGGGCAAATGCATAGAACAATTTAATTATGGACAAACCTCACCATTCAATGGGGCCTGTACAACTAATGTATAGAATGTTAGTACCACCAGCATCAGTCCTTTTATCTTTTCAGCCAGTTGAGTGTGGTGTTTGCATTTGACTGTAAGGTATTTGCAAAGGAATATTCAGTATGGTGTAGGAAATAGCAAAATCCCAACAGGTTTTGCCATCACTAATACCTCTGCAAGTCCACTGTTGTTGCAGATCAGGCAACAGCTTCACCCATACTAACGTAAAGTATGTGAAGGTAACAGGAAAAGGCAGCAATGTTCATCTCCTCCACTACCTTGTGATGAACAGAAAAGTTTCTGTATGCAGCAGACTGATGCCTCTGTGGCTCTGGTTTTGGAACATGCTGATGCATGTTTTCTTTCTCCTTGCTCCTCTGGAAGATGTTACATTTGGGGAAACAGTTAACGCCAACAGAGAATTGTTGATGTAGTCTGGAAGTGAGCTTATATTTCCTGTAAAGAGTTGTGAGATGCTGAGAATGAAGCAGTCCAGATGGACTTTTCCAATTGTTTTTATACCTTTCAAGATGGCTGTCATACAAATTCTCAACATTTACATACTTATGTGGCAGAGCTCTTAAATAGGTGACACTTTACAGAATTTCCAGTAATAATGAAGATTTGTACAATGTTAAGTCTAAATTTTCTGATTTCTTCAGCCCGGTGGTATCAGAAGTAAAGCTCTTCAGCTCTTTTCCACTCTCTCACTGACAGGGAATCAAGAATCCTTAATAGGTATGGAAAGATGTATTCACTTTTCCCAACCTTAACCTCTTTTTAGAGGGCTTAACTACTATTCTCAGTTGCACAAGAGTGCCCAAACTCCATGAAAGTGATGTAAAAATAAAATCGGGAACCTTACTTTTACACCATATAAAAAGTGATGTAAAAATAAAATCGGGAACCTTACTTTTACACCAGATAAAATGTACATAATCTGACGTGTTGAGTCCGATGATAAGGTAGATATGACTTCAGCAACAAAGGTGACATTAAGGAAATATTTATGGCTCAAAACAGTGAAATGTATATATGTGCATCCTTAAAATACTGTTTACCTTTGCCTTTCTCAGGGTCCTATTTGTGTATTATATGGCTTGGTTTTCTATAGAATTCATCACAGTATGGAAATAAAAGCTGATGAAGCTGGCAGTATGCAGTTCTGTGTCTTGTCTTCTTTTTTATAGTTATGAATACGAAATGTTCCATGATATCAGAAGCAGTCACTTATAAATCATGTTATGTTTTGTTTGAGAAGTAGTTGTAGCTTCAGTTTCCAGGAAAGCTCTCTCTTTAGGGAAATTTGCCTGGGGACTGGAAATTGTGGCTCCAGAAATTTGAGTTATGCCTGACTGTGGGCAGTATATCAGAGAGGCCAAAATGATGAAGTTCTGCATATTGTAGAGGAAGATGTTCAGGAAGGAGAAAAGGTGCTACAGTAATGAGTCTGAAATTTCAGAAGAAGTTCCACAGAGTCTTTAAATGCTTGTGTTAGTGAATTATAGAACTGAGTCATGGATGGTGAATTTCATGAGTTACTTCATTAAGTAGTACAACATAAAATCATGTTTAGTATCAGAAGTGATGATACAAGAGGCAGATTGTTAGGAGAAGAAGATATAACATTAAGTAAAGTCACAGGTGTATGTAGAACAAGTAAAGTTACTTTGTGACATTAGAAAGATCTCACAGAAGAGGCTGAATTAAGTAAAGATGCTTGCATCGCGGCCCACCCCCCACAACACAAGGAGTGGTCTTTCTTGTCTTCATCAGGGAGATTGCACTGTCCTGGGTAATTCTGGGTGCATGCAAACCCCACTCTTCCCTCGTGAGAGGTGAGCACGCCATGTTTCTTCAACTTTTCCCCTTCGTGAGAGGTGAGCACGCCATGTTTCTTCAACTTTTCCCCTTCTCTGCATGACTCCTACAGTTCTAGGGTTATTAATTGTGCCCAGTTTATGTGGGTAACAGTCTGGACACCATCCCTCAGTGCCACGGACCCAGGCACAAGATTTCCAAAAGTAATTGTCAGACAGTTATCTGAATGTATATAGTTATGCTTTACTAAAGCATACCAAGCCTTTGCCTCAAGTTGCAAAAGCTCTTTCTACTAGAGATATAGCTACTTTAGTAGCCTTTTCCAAAATGTCAGCCCTTGATGATATTTATGCAGCCGCATGAACTTCTCTGAATAACTTTGCAGAACACTGTAAACTGAATCTCGTTTACATATCAAGATCTGTATTTGAGGCTGCCCTTGTTAAGAGTGTGTTCTCCCTTGAGTCTACCCAGTGGGAAGAGCCTTGGTGTATGGCCTGTAAGTTACAGGGGATGGACTGACACTTGCCTGATAATAAAGGTATGTACTTTCCATAATGTTAGGCCTGTAATAATGGATCCATCTTCTATAACAACCCTAGTGACCTTATCCTGTCTTGGCTGGGGGTAGGCTCATGTGCTTCGTATTACTTTGGTGCAAATAATGTTAGATGTGGAGAGGGAGAGCAGCACAGTGCATCATGTGATGTGGGGTTCTAAGCAGCCTGGGAAAGTTTGGATTTATAAGTAGTCCTAATGCCCATGACATTAACTCTGTGAGTTACAGAGGATGGACCCACTGTTGCAGATTCTGTCATTGTGGTAAATATGTAACTTTCATTCCCTTTAAGGAACAGGAAGGAAAAAACAAGTGTGTACCATATAAAATCTAAAGACTAACTTGTAGAACAAGTGTTCATAAAAACTTCCTGAATACAACACACAACACAGAAAAGAAAAATCAACCATCACCTCACTCAGAGGAGACAAATCATCCCTGATAACTTTAAGCCATACTATACAGATATACCAGTGGAATGTAATTTCAGAAGAGGAGCACCACATGCCAGTGATGAGAAAAAGCAGTAATTTCTTTGTTGAGTGCTAACAGTCAGGAAAGAAAAAAACGTCATATGTCTGCTCCCTGCCCCATCGGGACTCTGTTGCCCAGGTAGAGAGTCCACTAGGTTATTCTGTACCAGCAGTGATTGCAGAACAGGTTCAGGCAACTAATTTATTCTCTGTGTAATGGAATCTGTCTTCACAGATGTGAAAATTCCTTCTGTAGGCCTGTCCAGGCGGAGTCACCTTCATAGGCACATTTCTGAGCACTGTTGACCCACTGTACAACGTCCAGCTCTTGTCTGTTATTCACTTGACCATTAGTATGTTCAGCAAGTATGGGACTTCTCATAGGTTCAACTGTTTTATCCACCTTCTCTACAGACTTTGTAAACCAACATGTGTGTAGCCCACTGTCATGATTTGCCATTGTTAGCCTTTCGTATTTTGGTTTAAATCCACTTCTCCTTGAAATGCTGTATGGGCAGAGCTGTGCTACCCTTTCTTTCTCTTATAAACATCTCACTGACTTTTTGGGGAAGGAGGAGGAGGAAGAGGAGCACTGAAATGTCCTAGTTGTGGATCTAGTGCTTAAGGATGGTATCCTAGTAGCATACAAGTATGTGGACTCTACTTCCTTTGCTTCCAGGAAGGTGGTTGCCTTCCACAAGTCTATATCTAAGAACTGTGAGAACATCACTAAGAATCCTATTTCTGACTTCCTTGTGACTTCTGCAGTTTGGTAGGCCGTAGTGCTTTTCCACCTCATAATGAGCTTAAGATTTTGGATAGCATGGGTAAGAGTGTGTTTTTGTCTTCCATGTTGGGTTCAAATCTCTCCTTAGTTTGCTTCACCTATCTAGGCTCTATCCTCCTTTGTGGATCAGGCACTACCAACTTTCGGTTCTTTCTGATTCTTCAGTCAAGAAAGAGCTAGCTAAGATTCTTACCAAAGTTTCTACAGTGAGCTTCCTCATGGCACACTGCAATTTTGATTCTGCTGATGTTACAGCTACAACCGTAGTCCAGGCATGTATCTGTATAGAATGGCATAGTTGAGGTTGTCCTTAGGTTCATATTTATTTACTGGGCTAACAGCCACAAGGGCCTTTTTAAGCCTAGCCATGCATCCTAAATCTCTGACAAGTTCTGGTATCCTTGATAAGTGTAAACAGGAGCTTGGCAGATGAAACATTTACATGCAAGGACCTGGGAGATTAACCATTTACAGGCTGTGTCCAAGGGGGCATTGTCCTCCTTTACGGATGAGCTCCAGCAAACAATCCTAGAAGCACTTCTGAGCAACGTCCTCTTTGGACATGCCTCCCAGCCTATCCAGAAAAAAGTGAGAGACTATGATCTTGACCAACCACATCTGCTTTTTTGCTTCTTCTAAACCTGGCTTATTTCCCTGGAAGAGAAAGACCTGTTGTAGAATGAGGAGAACCCTCAAGTGCCCAGCAGTCCTCCTTTCCTCAGATAATTCACACAGAAGGGTAAGTTCTCAGACATAGCAGTTTATATTCCTGACTACTGTTAAGGGCTCTCCACTGAGAGAGTGACTCTCTGGGCTCGTTCCAGCCCTGAGGCCCATTACAGACCTGTGGGTTCTCAACAGAAACATGGATGGCCAAGTCTTAGGGCTGATATTTCATTTAGAGGTTAATAAGTTCATAGATAAGTACTAGGCTAGCTGCCATTGCTGACCATTTTAAACCTAGCCAGTTTCCTATTTTTTTTTTTTTTTTTTTGCTTGAATTATCCATTCCATTTACTAAGAGATTGGCCTTATCCATGCCATGGTTGATAATTTTATATTACCCATAATGATAATGAGAATAACTGGGATCATACCATAGCTGATTTGTGGGTACACCTGCAGGGGATAAAGGATTTAGGAGCTGCCTCTCTCCATTAGTAGTACAGGGAGCAGTCCTGTTTCCCATCCATACATCTAAGTTGTGCTTGACTGTCGACAGGGATGAACTTTGTTTTATGTGGATGGGGAGTCTGTTCCAGAGCAGTGATATTCTCTGCGAGATATACCTGTCCCTGCACACAATTTTGTTGATGTTGCAGAAGAGGTTTTAATTCTCTAGACTGACTATTTCTGATTCTATTTGACCTGCTGATGTGCATTAAATCCATCAGTACTTGGTAGGAGGAGGATGCTTTTTATGCCAGACACAGGTCAACTCTTAGCAGTCTGTAGGATACTGAGTATAGTGATAGGACTTTTCAGTCTATGTCTATGGACATGTTGTCTTTTACCTGTATCCTTTTAGTAAGGTATCTCTGGGGGCATTCCAGTTGTTCCATGTGTCTGGGCAGATACATATCAAAGGTGGCATTATATTCAATGACTGGCCTAATGAGGGCTGAGTAAATGAGGACAGTGACATCACTAGATCTTGACAATATCCCTTTGTTTATAAGTTGCAATATAGAAGGACTTTCTTACAACAATGGACACATGCTGGTCAAAAGTTAGGTCACTGTCTATATAGGTTTCCAAACTGTGAATAGTTTCATCAACTCTTACGGGCTTATTGACAATGTAGTAGTTCCTTGGGGTAGATGACTTCCCAAAGTATACAGTACTACATTTTTGGCATTTAGTTTCAGTCCATGATTTTGGCACCAGTTATTTGCTTAGCATAACTCTTCCTGCAGAATGGCTATGTTATCTGGGGATTCAGTGAGTGCTTCTAGCTTGCATTCATCTGCATACTTACTTAGTCACCCAGAACCTTTTGGTATTGGCTTTTACTTCAGAAAAGTAGATGATAAACAGGTGAGGTCCTAGCACAGAACCCTGGGGGACTACATTGGTGACTGGTCTCTTTGTGGAGGTAACTTCGATTTCTTGCATCCTATCTGAGAGCTAATTGGTAATCCAGTGGTTGACAGAGGGGTTTATTCCCAGTTTATTTTAGCTTTTCTACAGTGCTCGAGTGGAAATTGTCAAAATCTTTAGCCAGGTCAAGGCATACAGTGTGTATATTTTTGGTTTCATAGGATCATAGTAAGTTACTAGGCTATTGGCCCTGAGGTATAATAAAGACCACTTGAACCAACTAATTATAAAAACGAATAAACCAAATGGTGCAGAAATAACAGGAACACACTGCAGGAAGATTTTAACTCATTTAATAAACCACTGGTACCTCGGCCATTCGCCTTCAATGGATAAAACACAGTGCAAAACAGACACTTTTTTATACACAGGTTCAAACCCCTAATTAGTTTAACAATTCAATTCAATTCGTAATTAATTTTGGTTATTTAAAGTGCTACCCTCACATTTCCTAAAAACAACATCCTTCCACCTTTACACATAAAGTTAATATATTTTATATATTTTAAACATTGTTAACAAGAAATAATTAACACTTTTAAACAACCTTAATAACATTTTAAACATTGTTAAACAATTTAATAACAATTTAATAAGCTTGCTAATTTACTAGATTTACCTCAAGATTGAGACCCCTAGAAAATAAAGTCCTATAATTCAAAATAAAATTTATTTTCCAATTCATTCAACTTTTTGACAATATCACCCCCTCTAGATAAAACAGGCTGTACTAGAATACTAAAGAAAAACGAAGATACACTGCTCCCATGTTCCAACAAGTCAGTACCCTATGTCCAGCAGGGACATAGCTGGAATCCCAGGGGTGTATTTTCTGTTCCCCATCCAGTTATCCAGGTTGTGCTTAAAAAGGTTTAATGAGGTATTCTGCTTTACATGGTGAGGGAGTCTATTCCACAAAAGGGGGAGTCTCTGGGACACAAATCTGTCCTGCCAACAAGTCCTATTGATGTCACAGACCAGGTTGAGGTCTCGCGTGCGGGTTACTCGAGTGGAGCTTGACTTGCGGATGTGCAGCAGTCCCATCAGGGTGGGGTCTGAGATTGCTTTGTATGCCAGACAGAGGTCACCTCTGAGGAGTCTGTAGGAGGGACAGGGCTTTTAACTTGTCTGTGTAGGGTAGATGTTTGAGGCCCTGGATTCTCTTTGTGAGGAATCTGTGTTTCAATTTTATTTCGGTGTAGACTGTTTTATCTTCAGACCTAAAAAGTATTGATGAAAGGATGGTACAAGATGTTCTCATATTAGTAAGGACAACATCTAAGATGATAGTCCTCCTAGTGGGTTCTCTGACTAATTGTTTCAGGGCATTTGTATTGGTAAAGTCCAGGAATCTCTGTGCTTGTGCACTAGTGGTGGTGTAGGTTTCACAGTCTGTAGTTGGGTAGTTTACCTAGGAAAATGGTATTGGGTTTAATGCTGAGTGATTCTAGTTTCTGGAGATAGGCATTGTGGCTTTTTTTTTATAGAGGGAGATCTGTAGCTAACTAATATTAAAATAAAAATCTTGATGAGTGGATGGGAAATAGGAAATACACCCCGGAAATCACTTCTGTGTCTCTTCTCGACAGTGGCACAGGAAAATAACTTTCTTGGGTGGCATAAGCCAGGGAACCTTGTTGGCTAGGCTTACATAGGCCCTTGGGCCAATAGCCTAGTACCTACCTATGAACCTATGACTTATCCAGTCTCTATTCCCAATCTTTTCTAACCTTGTGTAATTGATTCCTATAATTATCATGCAATATTTTATATGCCCTGTTGATCATCCCTTTTTTAACAGCAGCTTCTGTTCTAGATTCAACTAAAAACTTTACCAAAGCTGGTCTTTCACTTGGGATTCCCCTAGCTCTTTCCTCTTTGGCTATACTGTGATATCAATCCCTGATAGGGAATGCAGTCTTTAGCCTGAGTCCAAATGCCTTCCTGGCCTCTTCCCATTCATTTACCTTTTCTTCTCTAGTTATTTGCTCCCAATACCTTGGTCCCTTTGCCTGTTTTCTCCAGTAAATTCCAGCCCCCTCTTGCCTGTTCTCTGTACCCCTAATTGTAGTCACCCATATCAGCAAAATCTCCTGTCCCCATTCTCATTTTGGCTTAGTTCTTAGAATACTTTCTGCTACTGTATGAATATAATATTCAGTAGGGCTGCTGCTCTTCTCCTTAAAGATCCGCATCCAAAATCTCATTCTCTCATTATTTTTTTAACCCTCCCCCCCGCCATTTCAGTCATCATCACTTTACCCTTTGAATTATAGCTTTTTGCTTGTGTTACTTATATGAGCCTTAATGTGTAGCTCTAAAGTATTTCTTCAAATCAGTTAGTCCTAAACCACTTTGTTCTGTTGGAAGGATCAACTTATTCAAATCTCCCTATTTTGGTGGAATGTTCCCATTTTCAGGCCTTGTTTAGGATGCCCCTGTTTTTGGAAATATGTCCTTATTTTCAGGCTTGATTTATCCTTTCATGCAATTTTCTGAATCCCCATCATCGTGATTTTTGAAGATGTCTAATATACAGAAAACCACACATGACCAACATAGTAGTGGCAACTAAAGAAAGAGGACACATACATTACATCTCCGTTTTTCTGAAGCAAAAATAAATGACCTTCTGTTGTGGAATTTTGTGATACTGTTCATTATATTCATCAGATTTTACAATGTCCCTTTGATAAGGTACTTATGTATGCTTTCTTTGTCTGAAGGATTTCAAGCCTGCATAAGATGTAGCACTGCTGGTGATTCCCTGCTGGGCGAGAAAGTATATATTTTTTGTCTTTGACTGATAGAGTTGCTTTCTGTCGTACCTGCTCCATTTTGTTTTTTTGTTTTAAAAAATCTTGGCCTGGTGCTTTTGTTCTGTGAGAGAGACAGTCACTTAATTATCTAGGTGTATAGTTCACATTTTTTTCATTGGTTAATTTAGATTGCCTCCTGTGTGATACTTAAATACAAAGTGAAATTCTGGACCTTTGTCTTTGTCTGAAGGATTTCAAGCTTGCATAAGATATAGCAGTGCTGGTGATTCCCTGCTAGGGGTTCCCAACTACCCTCCCATTTGTCGGTCCTCTTTTTAAACTTGGTGATTTTAAGCTTCCCACCCCTACTGTAAATTGAGCTCAATAAGCTCCTCTCTTTCTACACTGCTGCTGATATCTTGATTTTTTTATTAGAATTATTTATCTGCCTTTCATTGTGCTTATGTCGAAAAAGTGCATTGTGTCTGTTGCACTGATTTACTTCATATGAATTTATTATCTAGCTAGCTGTTGGATAAAGTAGTGTATTTTTACACTCTAGCAAGTACTTGTTTTCTCATCAAGGTCAGTGGATTTTCCTTGTAGTGCACTGGGAGGTAGCCTGGTCTGTCTAGGTTGAGGAAACACTTGAGATTTTCTGCACATAGTTTTATTGGCTGGAGAGCTTATTAATCAGCTTATCTTGTTTTTAGTGCCTTTATAAATTCTGTACAGTTGAGTGGCTCTTGGCTCATTTATACAAAGCAAAGTACTTTTATTGAATAATCACATCTTTATGAGCTGTTTAAGGTACACTGCTGTGTATCTATGTCTTTAAGTTTGTTTGTGGTAGAATTTCACTCCAGACATTCTCTTACTGTGCTTTTACATTAGGAGGACTGGAATTATTCATCTAGTGGGTGTAGGTGATTACCTGGTCTTTCTAAGCTGTAAATCCCACAAAAGGGCTCTAAGTATTTTTTCTTTGCACTTCTCTTATGTACTGTGACTGTATTTCAGCAGTTAAAAAAATGTACTGTTTGCTGCTGCTTTGCACTGTGTATTACTACTGCATTTATTGCACTTTGACTGTATTTCACACCAACTGCTGCTTTTACTTAAAAAAAGATCTGTTTCTGCTGTTTTATTCTGTTGCTATTATTAATTCAATAAAAAATGTGCTGCTTTTTCACGGTTGCTTATTTAATTTAAAAAAAACATTATCCTGTTTTTTTTTTTTTCTGTTTTTCCAGTGTACTTCTGTTGATCAGAGTATAGATTGGATTCAGACAGGCTGAATTCAGTTAAATTTGTCGATTGAGCATTAAAAATCCGGACATCTTTTTGAAGCTTCCCTGTACCCTCGTGGCAGGAGCATATAGTAGGACTATCTAATTGAAGGTTACTGGTACAGGGCTCAGTTTGAGCTTTTTCATTGGTTTTTTTGTATTAGTTGCTTTGCTCTTGCTTGTACGTAGTGCACCATCTCACACCACCGCTCAGAGGGGTAACGCTTGGTGGTTATAGATGCAAAAGTGCCAGTAGAAGTATTTTCCCTTAGAAGTGGTTGCCATCTTGAATAGCCCTCAACTGTTCAGTGAATCACCCAGCAGATATTTTACCTCTTACCTATCAACATGAGATCCTATAGATCCCCCTCTTTTATAGACCTCATACTGTACAACCCCATAGGTTAGTCACCCTAAAATAGCTCCTTGCCTGATACCTCCATCTTTTTCTCCTTATCTGCTAAGAAACAAGGTTCAAACTGTCAGTCTCCCTGTGTTTCTCCTGCCTACCTGGTGAACATGGGTTTTTTGAGGGAGTGTAGCAACTGCCTCATGTAGACTGACAACCCCTTACTCCTAAATATCACTCAAGTACAATTTGTGAGAGATGCTCCTACGCTAAGAATTTGGAATCATTGACCTGTCTCACCCAGAACAGCAACACTAAGCAGGTTATCAGTGCACATGGCACGACTCTATTTGTAATATGCACCCAACACATAAACCTTCATATGCAGAGGTACTCTTTATAACCCTACCTACAACACCAGTGACCTCCAAAACACAAACATGCTACACCTAACACAACATTCAACGCACCCAATACACATAAAAACACTAACACCTGTGTCTCACCAAATAAGCCCTTAAGGCAAAGCACAACTATTCCAAATGTTTTAGTTATAGGTGACTCTATAGTGAGACATACAGATGCCTCACTCACCAAGTTGAACAAGGAGAAGGTTACGGACAGCTGCTTGTCTGTTGCAAGGATTCACTAGATCATACATGCTCTCAAGTTTCCCAACAAGTAAAGTTATGACTCCATCATAGTTCATGTTGGTATGAATGACTTGAGACATACCCCTCTGGACTATTTGAAGAGAGACATGATTGAACTCTCTGAGTATGTGTCCCAGGCGGGTATGTCCCTAGCTTTGAGCAGTGTTTTACCCTTGCCTAGGATGATACTACGTTATCAACAGAAAATGATTGACTTCAATAATTGGCTTAGTTTCTGGTGTCATTCTAAAGGGATCCAGTTCATGTCAGCCTGGGACGACATGGTGGATAGACCACGCTGCTTTGCCAGAGATGGTCTTCACCTGGCACCTGTAGGCTTTTTGTTGCTGGTTAAGGCACTTGCCTCTCCCATAATGCCTTTATTTAGGCAAGGTCACAACAACAGAATTCCAGATGTGAAAATATCAAACACAAAGAAGCTAAGGGTCATGCTGCTAAACACTAGGAGTTTAAATCACAAATTGCACTCTCTGGAAGCATTCCTCTCCCTGGAAGATGTTGATGTCAGTGCAATCACAGAAACCTGGCACAAGGCCATAGAAGATACCCCGGCCTGCAAGTCTACAATGCCTTCCACACTTTCAGACTGCAAACTGAAGACGTGAGAATCAAAGGAGGTGGAGTATCTGTCTTGATTAAAGGCAATTACATCTGTAGACTGGTTAGACAAGAAAACTCTGTTGAGCTACTCCAAGTCCAAATTACCATGGGTAAGACCCCCCCCCTTCAGGTCACTGTCAGTTACAGGTTCCCTTCTATGAATCAAGATGCCCACACAGCTTACTTAGACCTACTTGGGACAATAAGGTACAACCTAACACCATAGTCATGGCTGACTTCAACTATCCTTCCATTAATTGGGAAACTTATACAAGCCCAAACTCACTCACACAAAAGTTTCTGGACTTTGTTAACTCAAATGCCCTGGAACAAATAGTGCACCACCCTATGAGGGGCTTCAATATTCTAGACCTGGTCCTCACCATTATGAGTGACTAATGCAGTGCCTCAAGTTTAGGGCTCGCACTGGTTGATTTTGACCATAAATCAGTAATTTCTGAAGTAGCAGTAGCA